>NC_072376.2:85720887-86024354 GCF_028885625.2 Pongo pygmaeus
TAAGGTGGTTGGAAGATAACTTCAAAGATCCCTTCTATAATTCTGTTCCTTTGAAAATATTCTAGAGTTCAAATTTCTCTTTCTTGTGACATAGAAGAATGTTTAGATTATGCATGGATGGTTCACTTAAAAGTTTATTTGGGACAGGCAGCCAGCACTTTTTTTGAAAAAATTGTCATACTTACTAATATAAAATTTAGTCTTAAAGATTATTAGGAAAAATGTATTCTCACCAAACACTTGAAATTATTTTTAGTAAAAGTAAATAGAGTATCTGAGCCAGAAACCACCCGTTGTTAATCAGGATGTTTCAGGCTCAAGTTCTAAATCTGCCACTCATTACTGTGTGACTTTAGAAAGATCATGTAATTGGCCGGGTACAGTGGCTTATGCCTGTAATCCCAGCACTTTGGGAGGTTGAGGCAGGAGGACTGTTTGAGGCTAGGAGTTCAAGAGCAACCTGAGCAACATAGTGACATCCTGTCTCTACAAGAAATTTAAAAATTAACTGGGTATGGTGGCCCATGCCTGTAGTCCCAGCTACTTGGGAAGCTGAGACGGGAGAAGCTCTTAAGCCCAGGGGGTAGGGATTGCAGTGAGGGGTGATCGCACCACTGCATTCCAGCCTGGCAACACTGTGAGACCCTATCTCAAAAACAAACAAACAAAAACAAACAAAAAAGATCATGTATTGATTTGATTTTCTTATCTTAAAATGTAGGCAATAAAACCTCTCTTCTAGCTTTCCAGGTTTCCAAATGCTTTAAGGTCAGTTAAAATTTAATAGTCATAATTGGCTTTTGTGGAAAACCTCATGACCTCTGACTTTTATTGTTTACCTTTTAATGTGTTTCATATGATACAGGTTTCCTTATGAATATTCAAAAAGATATCCAAAGTTGGCAGTTCCAGTGATTTTAAGAGTGGATATAGTATATAAAAATGGATTGAGAAAGTGCTACAAATTAGAAAACCCTTTGGAATGCTACAGCTGTGGGGCAATTTTCTTTAAAAAAAAAAAAAAACAAAAGCGAAAACCCCCTTTCTCACAAATGATTATAAACATAGGCAATATTCTAGTGCTATTAGTAGTGCCATGCTTTTGTAAATGATTGTGCATGTTTTTGCTAACTGCAAACACTAGACAAGAAATACGATTTCCATCTAAACCACAGGCCACGTCACCATACTGTAGCAACTCTTTGGGTGAGTCACTGACTTATGGATTCTGTGTTTCATGAAGCTTCTGCAATCTGTCCTTTACAGTGAATGTAGCTGTTTGCTTGGCATAGTAGCAGATAGCATGACAGCACAGCCTGTTAGAGTGGAGAGGAGAAATGGAAGAATGAAGGGCAAAAACATCTCTTGTCCTGAGTGGGCTCAAGCAGGTATGCCTAGCATCTTTCTTTCCGAGAAAGAAGGATAAGTGAGAGTGATTTAGTCTCCTGTAGGTAAGCACCGTCTGATGGCATCACTGTTAGGCCTCCACAAGAGTCATTATGATAATAACACCTTACAGGGGAATGACCTTTTTTTTTTTTGAGATGGATTCTCGCTCTATCACCCAGGCTGGAGTACAGTGGCGCAATCTCGGCTCACTGCAAGCTTTGCCTCCTGGGTTCATGCCATTCTCCTGCCTCAGCCTCCAGAGTAGCTGGGTCTACAGGTGCCTGCCACCACTCCCGGATAATTTTTTTTGTATTTTTAGTAGAGACGGGGTTTCACCGCATTAGCCAGGATGGTCTCGATCTCCTGACCTCGTGATCCGCCCGCCTCGGCCTCCCAAAGTGCTGGGATTGAGAATGGACATTTAGAGTTTACAAAGCAGCTTTACAACCAGTGTCCTATTTGATTACAACAGCCTGAATCACTAAGTACATTTTATAGATGATAGAGTATTGAGTTTCAAGAGGTTCAAGTGACTTGCCTGATGTCACACAGGCAGTAAGGACAGGGCTAAGTGTGAAATTCAGGCCAACTATTTGCAAAAACAATAACAATTTTCCCTATAACAGGCACTGCTCATTAGGATAAGGTGGACTAGGTCTGACTAATTAAGCTGATAACCAGTGCTCTTGCTAAAGAACTAAGCCTACAAGGTTATTGGTACCTTCCCACTGGAATCTTATATTCATGGTTCAAGAACTCTGAATTTGTCTTTCTCTTGAGAATCCATTTAATTCACTTCAATTTGTATTCATGGAGTATTTTACTAAGTTCACAGTTGGTATGTGCTTTTATTAAATCATGACTTCTTAATATGTATCTATATTTCTATAACTACATCTATATCTCTATATCTGTGCCATTTATGTAGAAACCCCATTTTATTGAAATAACCAATACATACACATGCACACTGACCAATCAAACTTACCTTGATAAAATAGCTCTAAGGTTCTCTTTCTGGCTTGATAGATAATTTGCCTTGTGTTTGTAAAGTATTTCATTTAATGCCACAAATGAGTTTATAACACAGAAAATTGAATGCCAATCTTGCTGTCCCACTTTTTCTCCACAAAATACATGGCAGTTTCCCTTTTAGCCAAACTTGACTTCCAATATTTGCAAACTCAGCAACTAAATAAAGCTTTGGGTTTAGGAAAACAGTTACATTATACTATATGAGGATATGTTTTTGCAATCTTACCTTAAGATAAATTATTGCAACGATTGTTTAACACTGATTATCTCTATTTTTCAGAAGCAGATTTTGCAAAGAGTGGTATGTAAAAAGCAATTATCATGTAAAAAAATCATTATGATTTACATGAGAAGTTAGGAGGTAGTAACTTCCATGACAGGGATGCCTGTAAGATAGTGTTCACATTTGTGCTTGATGGTTTTAGTTCATTCCGCATGCTGAGAGTTGCTAAGAGTTTACATCCAAACTTAAAAATATCAGAGGCCAAGGAAAAAGTCAGCTGAGAATTAACCTAGCTCTCTCTGATGAGATAGATAGCACCCTAACTTTGGGTGCTTTCACACTACTTTCCAGGCCAATTCCTCTGATACCAGACAATGCCCAGAGGTCAGGGTGCAAAGCAGGCTCTGACTGCCCTCCTGCAATCCCATAGGGACCTCTCCCTCACACCTGAACATTTAGTTTGGGGCTTTGCCTATGATTTTGAGTCAAGACTGACAGAGATCTAATCCAGGGTTCCTTTTCCAGTTTCAAGTCAGATCCATAGCGCAAAATTCGCATTTTCATCACCAAGAAGAGAGCTAAATAGATATATTAGTTATTTGCCTGTAGGAACATACACCCTTTCCTGTGGGCAGGGAGCCTGGGAAATCCCCTCATATTTCAAAAATTCAATTGTCAAAAAACAAAAGCCAATTTTGAGCAATCTTTGAGATTTTATTATTATTCTGTGTCAAAGCACAGTATTGAGGAAAAGTTTAGTTTGCTATATTAGCCTAAGATATTGAGCTTAAATTAAATATCCAGAATAATGGATCCAGAAAAGCTATTCTTATTTTAGAGAGTTTTTGGCATATTATTTTTTTTTAAAAGAAATGTTGTGTTCAGTTGCTAATGCCCAGTATAAAAATTAGATCTATGGTTCTCAAACTTCAGGGTGCATCAAAATTTCCTGGAAAACTTACTAAAACACACAGACTCCCCCACCCTGAGTTTCAGATCCATTAAGTCTGAGATGAGGCCTGAGAATCTGCACTTCTAACAAATTACCAGTGATGCCAATACTGCTGGTTTAGGGTTCACACTTTGAGAACCACTTGATTAGGTTGACTGTTTCATTGATTGTTACAGAAACTAAATTATTCCCCCAACTCCATTTCTGTTGTAGATGTAGTAATTGGTTCTAATACTTTGTTGTCCTCAACATGTAATTGTGCAGACTCTTTCTTATTAAAATCTCTCTCCATATCTTCTGATTTCCACCACTACTCTGGTAGTTTAGGCCATCATCATCTCTCATCTGAATGGTGGAAACAGCTTTTGAACTGCTTCTTCCCTCATTTTGCCTCTTGCCCATCTCCAATCCATTCATTATAAAGAAATCGTAACTATTTTAAAGACAATGTAAATCTGATTTTGTAACTAGGCTTTCTTTCTTCTCCCTGCCCCCTCTTCTCTTTTCAAACCACCTCCATTCAAGAAAATAAAACGACATTCAATGACTTTCCAAAGACTCCCCTCTCACCCTCACCCCACTTCGCCTGGCTCATTCAGAGTTATTGTCAGATCTTAGCGTAGATATCATTTCCTTTGGGCAGCCTGCTTGACCTCCATGGGATGGGATTAGATGCTGTTCTTTGTGCACTGTTGGGGAAATGTAAGTAAACAAAATCTTCTCCCACCTCAGGAAACCTCTCCACAAAGGTAGTGGAGAAATAAACTAGTTTTTTAGAAAATCGAATAAGCATTAAACCAATATGTGATGTGCATCATAGGCCATCCGCTAAGAGATTCCAAAGACAAAAGGAAATCTTACCCCGTTATGCAGCTAAATGGACATAACCCACTACACACATGTTTTTAATATAAACAATAACTCATCCTCAAGTGAGAGAACTTGACAGTACCATTTGTCACACATAATTAATCTTAGCTTTATTCAGTGATTAAGGTGACTGTGTTAGCTAAGTGGCTTTATCGGGGAATCGGGGGGAAACTAACCCCAAACAAAAACCAAACAAAAACTTCTTATATTTTTATGGGAAAAGGTAGTCTTGCAACTTGAAGCAAACCTTCCCACAGAAACTTGGAGATAGGGGTGCTATTTTTCTTGTTTGTATTTCAAGAAGATGTCTCTCAGGTCCTTGAGAAAGACATTTCTGGCGCATAAAGCTGACAAAAAAAATCTGGTTTTCAATAGGGTTTGTGTACATTTCAAAGGAGGAGACAGTACTAATAATTTTAAGTTTTCTAAAGTAAATACACTAAGAAAAAAGGAGGGAAGGGTAAGGCCTTCTTCTATTTTTAATAGAGAGAATTAAGCTTCTTATTTTTAATTTCTTATGTGTCCTTGCAGCACCCACAGCACTTGGCACTCCTCTTAATACATCCAGTGTACTGTCTATCTCCCCCACTAGGGTGTGAGCCCTCTGAGAATAAGGACTGTTTCCTGATGGTTGCTGTAGCCCTATTCCTACACATGCTAGATAATCAATAAAAGCTTTAATGACCTGTGCATATATTTATTTTAGAAGCTGTTTACTACAAGTCTGATTTCGCAGCTATCCAAATAAGCTTTCATAGTACCTTAATGAGTAGAAAAAAGATGGGTCAGGGTAGAGCAATGCCTGAGGTGAAAAGACATTTCCAGGTGTACTGAATGAGCCATTGAGCCATTTGAATAAGGGTTGAAAGGATATAATTAAACTCAGTTTAATGCTGTGTTCATCCTAAATCAGAGATCATGTCAGGTACTCAGGAAAGCTTGGTAGAATTCATGTTTGGTCAAACAGTCATTGCCAGGAGTAAGAGGAAATATTCTTTTAGGTTCATAGTCTTTTACAGTAAGAAAGCCTTACAACCATCTGCTCAAGAGTTGGTTGTAAAATTAGCCAGGCATGGTGGTGCACGCCTGTAATCCCAGCTACTTGGGAGGCTGAGGCAGGAGAATTACTCGAACCCAGGAGGTGGAGGTTGCAGTGAGCCCAGATTGCGCCACTGCACTCCAGCCTGGGCAACAGGGTGAGACTCCTGTCTCAAACAAACAAACAAACAGAGTAGATTGTGTTCACAAAGATGATGGTAGCTGCTGCCATCAAATGAGAACTCAGTAAGCACATCTGTGACTTTGCCTGTTCTGAAAGTTCTAGTCTCCAACACGCATGTGGATCATTAATGTAGTTGTTGAAATTACAGAGAATAATGAATGACATGATAATCATGGAAAGTGAGGCAATTAACTGGGTCTGAAGTCACCAAAAATTAGGAGAATGACTAGGTTTTCTCTGTGTGGGATAAAATAAATAGGGATATGGAATTTGTCAGATTTAATGGTATGTACTTCAAAAAAGCTACAGCTTTTAGAAGAGAACGGAGAGATATGTTGGAAGCAGTAAAAAGGAACCAGATGCTAAAGTAAGTGGTTTTCAAGCAAAAATAGCCTCCTCCTGACAGGTCGTTGGGGAATCTTTGTTCTCAGGACAGCCTCTCATGTTTTGTATAGAGCCAGAAAGAGAAGTTCAGAGAAGAGGCTGTGGATATAGGGAAGTTTTCTAAAAGCCACAGATTATGGAGTCAGTGGAAGAGTTAAATAGGGCAGGGAGAGCAGTCGATGGGTCAGGTTAGGGATGTGGAAAACATCAGTGTGATGGCACATGATTTGGGAGTCTTCAATTTCTGACTGGGACTGAGGTGAATGGGGCATGAAGGGCTTGGCCTTGGCAGTTGCACACATGGCATGCACAACCTCAGGGTAGCTGGTCTTGCCTTGGCTACTGATAGCATAATGCAATTGAGATCTTACAAATGACTGGCAGTTCCTTTGATTCTGTCTATCCTACCCATCTAGGTGAACTGAGTCACCTATCAGGGTCTTGAAAAAGAGGCAGGCACATGTTTTTTTTTCTATAGACATAGAAATATCTTTCTTAGTGCCATCAATCATCCATCTCTCCACTCCCCCCTCTTCCACGACTGAGCCAAGACCCAAGACAGTCCCTTGGCCGTGCATTCTCCATTGGAATGGTTTCCGTTGGTGATGAAAGTGATGCTAGGGGCCTTTGTTGGAATCTACCAAAAATGACTATTCTAGGAGAAGCCAGATAGTAAAATTCTAGTTTCCCAGAACTAGCAGAATGTGCCCCCCTGACAGTGGGGCAGTTCCCTTCCAGTGTCCAGCCACTCTTCCTGGCCTCCTTGCACACCTCTGCTCCTGTTTTCAGGAGAACACAGGCCCTGGTTCTTATTATTTTTCCTCCTCCAAGATTATAAGAAGTGGCAGTTTATTTCCACAAATTTATTTACTCTAAGTTTCACTCTGTCAAAGCAGGGTCTAAATATTATTAGTCCAATAATATCATCTTGCTGAGTGAGACAAAGTTTCTGTTGCTTTGGGAATCAACACATCTCATGTGCTGAGTGCCTTCAGTGTGCTGGGCACTGTGCTTAGCCTTTTAATGTGTTATTTATGGTCCTCACAAAAACCTTGCATGATATGTGCTCAAGTTTTCGTCTTATAGATGAAAATCAGAGAGGTTAAGTATCTCACCTACCATTACAGATGAGTAAGTGGAGGACCTAACTAAAACCAAAGTCCATTTGACATCAAAGTTTGTGTGCTTTTTGTGTTATTAGAAGAAAAGAGAAGTCCAGATTTTGCATGAACTAGCAGTAAACTTTGTCCCCTTCCTTGCAGGGCTGAATCCCCTATGCCAGGCCTTGGAAGCCCCAAGTAGGCTATGTAAAATTGCATAGGCCTGAAGGGTCTGTGATTTTATTTTCTCCAGGCTACCTATGGAGTGGTTGGTTTCTGTAATGTGGGACTTAAGCTTTTATAGGTTTGCCAGTGAATTTCAGTCTCATGAGCAATATTGTTCCTGTAGAAAAATATATTTTGAGACAAAATCCACCAATTCCAATGGGAAGTAGTCTATATTTATCACTTTAAAGAATTAATTTGTTAAAAATGATTATTATTCAAAAGTAGTACAATCTGATTTGACAATATATCCTAGTCATACAGACTTGAATAATATAGAGACACAAACACATTTTTTTTTTCAAGTTAGGCCTAATTTAGAATGAAGATTGAATATGTATAGAATAGTTGTATAGAAAAATAATACTTATCCTAATTTTTGTTAAAATATTAATTTATTTTACTATTAAGTAATGCATAATTATTGCAGGAAATCTAGAAAATACAGAAGAGTAGAAAGAAAAAATCATAATCATTTAATTGCAACATGCAGAGAAATCCATTATAAACATATGTATATATAGTATAGAAATATATGTGTCATATGTGTGTATATATATATATATATATATATATATATATATATAAATGTCGGGAGCGCCTGGCTCACGACGTTGGCTGAAAGTACCAGGCAATGACAGCTACCCTGGAGGAGAAGAGAAAGGAGAAGACCAAGTTCCACTACCATAAGAAACAGCTCATGAGGCTATGGAAACAGGCCAAAAAGAATGTAGAGAAGAAAACTGACAAACACACAGAGGTCCTCAAGACCCATGGACTCCTGGTCTGAGCCCACTGAAGACTGTTTATTCCTTATGCTTGGCCTGGCCTCCCCTTCTTCCATCATTGCCCTGGAATGTGGGGGACCCAGGGGCAGCAGTCCTGGTGCCATAGGCAGCCTGAGACTTAGGAACTTGGGAGCAAGGAGGGAAGGCTGGCAAGATGGCCGAATAGGAAGAGCTGTGGTCTGCAGCTCCCATGAGATCGATGCAGAAGGAGGGTGATTTCTGCATTTCCAACTGAGGTACCCAGTTCATCTCACTGGGGCTGGTAGGACAGTGGGTGCAGCCCACGAAGGGTGAGCTGAAGAAGGGTGGGGTGTCGCTTCACCCAGGAAGCACAAGGGGTTGAGGAATTCTCTCCCCTAGCCAAGGGAAGCTGTGAGAGACTGTACCAGGAGGAACAGTGCACTCCGGCCCAGACACCACACTTTTCCCACGGTCTTCCCAACCTGCAGACCAGGAGATTCCCTCCTGTGCCCACTGCACCAGGGCCCTGGGTTTTAAGCACAAAAGTGGGTGGCATTTGTGAACTGAACTGGCTGTAGGAGTTTTTTTTTCATACCTCAGTGGCACCTGGAGTGCCAGTGAGACAGAACCATTCACTCCTGGAAAGGGCCTGAAGCCAGGAAGCCAAGTGGTCTGGCTTGGTGGGTCCCACCCTCAAGGAGACCAGTAAGCTAAAATCCACTGGCTTGAAATTCTTGCTGCCAGCACAGCAGTCTGAGCTCGACCTGGGATGCTGGAACTTGGTGGGGGGAGGGGCACCTGCCATTGCTGAGGCTTGAGTAGGCAGTTTTCCCCTCACAGTGTAAACAAAGACACCGGGAAGTTTGAACTGGGCGGAGCCCACCACAGCTCAGCAAGGCCGCTGTGCCTCCTCTCTGGGCAGGGCATCTCTGAAAAAAAGGCAGCAGCCCCAGTCAGGGACTTATAGATAAAACCCCCATCTGCCTGAGACAGATCACCTGGGAGAAGGGGGTGGCTGTGGGCACAGCTTCAGTAGACCTAAATGTCCCTGCCTGACAGCTCTGAAGAGAGCAATGGTTCTCCTAGCACAGCGTTCGAGCTCTGATAAGGGACAGACTGCCTCCTCAAGTGGGTCCCTGACCCCCGTTTATCCTGACTGGGAGACACCTCCCAGCAGGGGCCCACAGACATACACAGGAGAGCTCCAGCTGGCATCTGGCAGGTGCCCCCCGGCATGAAGCTTCCAGAGGAAAGATCAGGCAGCAATCTTTGCTGTTCTGCAGCCTCCACTGGTGATACCCAGGCAAACAGGGTCTGGAGTGGACCTCCAGCAAACTCCAGCAGATCTGCAGAAGAGGGGCCTGAGTGTTAGAAAGAAAACTAACAAACAGAAAGGAATAGTATCAGCATCAACAAAAAGGACATCCACTCAGAGACCTCATCTGTACGTCACCAACATCAAAGACCAAAGGTGGATAAATCCATGATGATGGGGAGAAACCAGCTCAAAAAGGCTGAAAATTTCAAAAACCAGAACACCTCCTCTCCTCCAAAGGATCACAACTCCTCACCAGCAAGGGAACCAAACTGGACAGAGAATGAGTTTGACGAACTGACCAAAGTAGGCTTCAGAAGGTGGGTAATAACAAAGGAGCATGTTCTAACCCAATGCAAGGAAGAACCTTGAAAAAAGATAAGACGAATTCAAATTGCTAACTAGAATAACCAGTTTAGAGGAGAAGATAAATAACCTGAAGGAGCTGAAAAACACAGCATGAGAACTTCGTGAAGCATACACAAGTATCAATAGCTGAATTGATGAAGTGGAAGAAAGGATATCAGAGATTGAAGATCAACTCAATGAAATAAAGCAAGAAGACAAGATTAGAGATAAAAGAGTGAAAAGAAACAAACAAAGCCTCTAAGAAATATGGGACTATGTGAAAAGACCAAATCTACATCTGATTGGTGTACCTGAAAGTGACGGGAAGAATGGAACCAAGTTGGAAATCACTCTTCAGGATATCATCCAGGAGAATTTCCCCAACATAGCAAGGAAGGACAACATTCAAATTCAGGAAATACAGAAACACCACGAAGATACTCCTTGAGAAGAGCAACCCCAAGACACATAATCATCAGATTCACCAAGGCTGAAATGAAGGGAAAAAATGTTAAGGGAAGCCAGAAAGAAAGGTCGGGTTGCCCACAAAGGGAAGCCCATCAGACTAACAGCAGATCTCTTGGCAGAAACCCTACAAGCCAGAAGAGAGTGGGGCCAATATTCAACATTCTTAGAGAAAGGAATTTTCAACCCAAAATTTCATATCCAGCCAAACTAAGATTCATAAGTAAAGGAGAAATAAAATCCTTTACACACAAGCAAATGCTGAGAGATTTTGTCACCATCAGGCCTGCCTTACAAGAGCTCCTGAAGGAAGCACTAAACATGGAATGGAATAACTGGTACCAGCCACTGCAAAAACATACCAAATTGTAAAGACCATTGATGCTGTGAAGAAACTGCATCAAATAACAGGCAAAATAACTAGCTAGCATCATAATGACAGGATCAAATTCACATATAACAATATTAACCTTAAATGTAAACGGGCTAAATGACCCAATTAAAAGACACAGACTGGCAAATTGGACAAAGAGTCAAGACTCATCCGTGTGCTGTATTCAGGAGGCCCATCTCACATGCAGAGACACACATAGGCTCAAAGTAAAGGGATGGTGAAATATTTACCAAGCAAATGGAAAGCAAAAAAAGGCAGGGGTTTCAATCCTAGTCTCTGATAAAACAGACTTTAAACCAAAAAAGATCAAAAGAGACAAAGAAGGCCATTACATAATGGTAAAGGGATCAATGCAACAAGAAGAGCTAACTATCCTAAATATATATGCACCCAATACAGGAGCACCCAGATTCATGAAGCAAGTCCTTGGAGACCTACAAAGAGACTTAAACTCCTCCACAATAATAGTGGGAGACTTTAAAACCCCACTGTTAATATTAGATCAACGAGACAGAAAATTAACAAAGATACCCAGGACTCGAACTCAGCTCTGCACCAAGCTGACCTAATAGACATGTACAAAACTCTCCACCCCAAATCAACAGAATATACATTCTTTTCAGTACCACGTTGTACTTATTCTAAAGTTGACCACATAATTGGAAGTAAAACACTCCTCTGCAAATGCAAAAGAACAGAAATCATAAAGTCTCTCAGACCACAGTGCAATCAAATTAGAACTCAGAATTAAGAAACTCACTCGAAACTGCACAAGTACACAGAAACTGCACAACCTGCTCCTGAATGACTACTGGGTAAATAACGAAATGAAGGCAGAAATAAAGATGTTCTTTGAAACCAATGAGAGCAAAGACACAACGTACCAGAATCTCTGGGACCCATTTAAAGCAGTGTGTAGGAGGAAATTTATAGCACTAAATGCTTACAAGAGAAAGCAGGAAAGATCTAAAATCGACATCCTAACAGGAAGTTGGGAACAAGGAAAGGGTCTTAGTCACTGCCTTTCTATAAGGTTACTTTAAAGCACGCACACACACACACACACACACAGGCACACGTGCACATATGTGTGCACACTTTCACAATTGCCTTCTGACCATCAATCTTTGGATCTAAATGGTGAATAATTCAGGTGTTTTAGGCTGTTGCTACTCACTGCTTATACAGAATTTCAGTTCCAGTGATTATCCCTAGAATCCTCTGAAAGGAGCTTATGAAACTCCCCTCCCCTTTCCACCTCTCAGGAATTCTCCATGGTAGCTCTCCTGGGCACTACTCCTGTGCCATGGGGAATAGTTATGCTCTCCAGGTACAGTTTTCTCTTGCTTAGTTGCAAACTGGATTCCTTGAAATGGCAAAGCTTCTTTATGTTTTGTTCTGAAGGGAAGACAATACCTCTCCCTTACCCCAAGGATTATATATGTTTAGTGGGTGCCATAGCAAGGCTATTTGTGTCTTAACAGTTTGCAAGATTCTAGTGAAAGTACTTTTTTGGTAGTTTTCATACCCTAATCCTTGTATGACTTAGAAATGAGTCTAGTGGAGGCCCAGCTGGGAACCACAGGATTACTCCTGTCTTCCCCTAACCAAGAAAGCCTTTCCTGCTGAGTAGAAGTCTTTGAGCCTAGCCTCTTATCTCATGATCAATTCTCACAAGTAGTTCCCAACCCTCATGCATTCTGGAAAGAAAGGGCACCCCACCTGTTTGTTATATATGTCCAGATTAAATTATTCCCAAGGAGTCTGAAACCACTGCTACAAATGCAAGCTGGAGATAATATGGAACTTTTTAAAGAAGGCAATAGAAAGCATAACATAACATATAAAATTATTAGCACATTACATGAATTATAGTAAATGTTAATATATTCAAAAGATATTGGCTATTGCCATTATTTTAAATATAGCTTTTCAAACCTATAATGTTTGCATTTTTGTCATTATTATTCAAAACAGCATTTTTTGGGGGGGTCATTATTCTTCAAAATAATCTGGTGGGGTGACCTTCCTTCCCAAAATGTCTCTGTAATATTCCACTACATATACAATGGGTACATATACAATGAAAATAGTAGAAAACAAAAATGTTTATGCTAGTAATAAGCACATAAAGAGAATTTAATGTAATAATTATGTTTAGGAGGTGTGCTTGCAGAAAAAATATGTTTAATAAACCTGAAAACAGAGATGGATATTATGAAGTCTGAGGACGTCAGGGACTTTTGGGGGCCTTTACCCATAAAAGTGAGAACAATGAAGAGGTCTGGCTGGTGCATGTCTCTAAACAAGGCAGGCAGTCTTGTAGGCTGGCCTTCCAGAACTTAGGGAGTGCTTGTATTTTTGCTCCTCATTTCTGATGTAGGCTTCTCAGCAACCTTGTGAAGCAGGAACCATGTGCAACAGGGAAGCAGTTCCAATCAATTTTTGTGGATTTGATTCACCTGTTGGAGATGAGCTGCCAAGGGAAGAAAAGTGAAACTGTGTTTTCAAGAGACACCCTTGTTTCCATGTTTATTCTCTAGCACTCTTAGGGTTTATTAAAGTAAAAAAATTAAAAGTTACCACAAAAAAATGCCAAGACCATTTCCCATTCCAATCATGAGTGGATTAGGAGAAAAATCACAGTCTAGGTGGATTGGAGTAATTGGCTATATTTGGGTTTAGAATATGTTAATATTTATGAACATTTGAGGAAACCAGGAGAACTAGACATGAACAGAGATGAATACATCAGTCAAGATCCCAGCTGGAGAGGGAATGCTTAGAATTGGGAGTTGGTGGAAAAAGGATGAATTGAAAAACATTAGTAATTGTACAGAAATGGTGTCCTTGGAAAATATAGAGAAATTTTAAAGAAATAACAATTTAAAAGCCTATCTTTTAAATGGAAGTTTTGTTCTAGAAGTTTCTGGGGCACAATCAGAAAGAGTCACCGAATGTGGTTTGGGGTTTAACTAGGGAACAAGGTAAAAAAATATTTTATTTTCTCAGTGGTCTGAAGTTCATGAGAATACAGGTTGAGGAATAGAGGAAAGATCAAGGACAGGAGAAAAAAAGTGTCCTAGTCTATGCATGCACACCAACTGCCAGGAGACTACTTACGTAATTAATCTAATTGTGTATAGTTAATAAGTAAATGATTTTTTCACAAGATAGTTGTGAGACTTAAATTGCTGAGAATATCATGGTAGCATGTAGCACAGTAAATTCATGCAAATTCTCTGAGGCAGGGAGATCTGACACAGACTGCTCTACCAGTGATACGACTTTAGGAGCAGAAACTCAGATACAGCAGGTGATAGTGTCTGAATAGAGAAATGCAAGTGTATAGTTAACAAAACAAAACAAACACAAAGTAGCTTTGTGCTTTGGCAAAACAGGCTGGGGCTGGTAAGGACTTGGGTTAAGTTTAATAATGGCCTTGGGAAATGTTTTCAAAGGTAATAATTTTCATGAATGCCTTTACCTGCAGTGGCTCCTCTTTACCTGTTCAGGTGAACTGTACATGTGCTTATGTTAAGTCATATGTCTATAGTTTAATCAAGATTAAGCAAACTACATAGCCCTTAAGCTAAACCAGCTCCATTTCCTGTTTATATAAATTAAGTTTTATTGGTAAATAGTCACATCCATTTATTTAAAAATTGTCTGTCACTGCTGCATTCAGGCTACAGCAGCAGAATGAGTAGTGGGGACAGAGACTTTATGAACTGTAAAGCCCCAAATATTTCTCTTCACAGAAAATGTTTGCTGACTCCTGAACTAGTACAAAACAAATAAAGTCACCTACACCAAAATTCATTTATTTATTTTAAACTCTTTTTACTTTTTATAAAACATTAGGAAAACATCTCTCAGAGTTACAATTTTATATCTACTCAATAAACACTTCTGCTGAAGTGAAGTGCCAAGTGAATTTCCAAGGAAATTTTCTTGAAATGTTTTTGCTCTTGAGCCTTGAATACTACTTGCTTGAACTACTTCATCAATAGCAAAATAGAAAGATTTTTGTGTGCTTTTTCTTATGCTTTTTGCCCAACAACAATCTTCAACTTAATGGTTAAAAAACTCAAAATTGTTCCCTTCTTTATCCTTTCTTTTCTTTTAGGATTTTCCCTCAAATTAAAAGAGAAAATAGAAGTTATCTGAAGATTATATCATGCTAATTATAATTTTCTATAATTGCGTCTTCAGATAAAATGCTTATTATGTATAATTATGCATAATCTCTAAAGTTTGGTTGGGTTTACCTTTGTATGATTATCCTAAGGCAATAATTCTCACATTTTAGTGTGCAGCAGAATCACCTGTAAGGTCTGTTAAACCACATAAATGTGCTCCATTCACACAATTTCTGATTCATCTGATTTCATCTGGACTGGGGCCTGATAATTTACATTTCTAACATGTTCCCTGGTGATACTGATGCTGCTGATTTGGGAACCACACTTTAGGAACCACTTTTCTAAGGTGGAGATAGACAATCACAAATTGTTCCCCATTCCCCTCCCAATGATTGAGGAGTTGGAACCATGTATGGCAAAATAAATATTGAAACAGCTGGAAAAATAACATGTTTATAAAAGAAAATGAAAGAATTTGAGGATATTAAATAGGATAAGAAGACTGGAATATTTAAAAAATAACCTTATAGTATATGAAAAGGTTTACATCATTCTCAGGAAACTATCACAAGATCAGAAAACCAAACACCGCATGTTCTCACTCATAAGTGGGAGTTAACAACGAGAACACATGGACACAGGGTGGGGAACATCACACACTGGGGCCTGTCAGGGGTGGGTGCTGGGGGAGGGATAGCATTAGGAGAAATACCTAACGTAGGTGATGGGTTGATGGGTGCAGCAAACCACCATGACATGTGTATACCTATGTAACAAAACTGCACATTCTGCACATGTAACCCAGAACTTAAAATATAATAAAAAAAGAAAAGGTTTAGCAAAAACGGTGGGAATAGATAATCAAAATATTTTAGAATCTTATCTTGAAAATTTGTGTAAGTCTCTGGCTTTTATGTTTGCCTAAGAAGTCTAGGTTTGACGATGGTATACAGGAATAATACCTAGTAGCTTCCCAGGCATCTCCATGGAGCCAAGATCCCCCAAGTGAGGAGGTTCAGCTTCTGGCAGTCTGTAGGTGTTCCAAGGCCTCTAAAAGACTAACTGCTCCAGGGACCTACAAAACATTTTCTTTGTTTTCTTTTCTGAGATACTAATAATTATACAAACCTGTTCTTTTCTGTTAAAAGAGAGAGTGGGCAGGTTTAAACTTTGCCTTTCTACTATGGATTTGGGGAGGAGAAAGCATTTTTTAGACAAGAGAGAAGATATATTTTAAGAAGTAAGCCAAGAATGAAGGATAATTTTAAGGAGGAAAAAAAGAACCAATGTCAATATTGGCATATTTACAAGAGTAATAAGAAAATGTAAAGAATGAGAAAAATGAGAAGCTCAGCCTATTTCACCTACACAGGGTATAATAGCCTAGTGTGTATAGCTTATTCACTCAATATACCAATACGCCAGGGTGAATTTGAACCATTCAAAGAAGAGGCAGACATCTCACATTTCATGAAATAATGAGAACCATAGCCATCGGCTGGATCAAGGAGAAAATTCTACTCCCAGAAATTCTTTCAGGTCAAGGACGAAAGATAACTATCATTCCTTATTTATTAGATATTTATTAGCCAACAGAATGTGAGTATAGGACAAAGTTATTATGATTTAGCAGAAATTTGGACAGATTGAAATGATGGTTTGAAAATAACATGAAATGTAATAAGAATAAATGGTTTTGCTTTTAGATGTAGCTTAACAGAAACACATATGAGAAGACCTGTTGGTTTAAGTCCATACTTAACAATGAGTTCCCACATTTGATGGGTCTACTATCAAAGCTACTGCAATCTTGGGACTTAGTTCTGAAGGGAAAAATTAAAGAACCAGATTAAGCAGAGTGATAATCCCGATTTATACTAGCCAGATCATTCTGAGGTACGATGCTCAGTTTATGAACCTGGTAAAAGTTCAAATAGACGAGTAGAACACATTTTCCATTTCCCAGAGACAACCAATTTCAAGTTTTCCCTTTTAGTTCTTTTGTGATTACCATCATGACTTTATAGTTTCTTAAAATACAACCATCACATAAGAAATAGAGTGAACTTATGCTAAGTTCAGCCACAGTATTCACAGACTCTCTCTCAATAATTTTTAGTTAAAATATTATTAATTGTTTTATTGGTTGTAGTCTATTTCTTGGTCTTTCAACTGTAGTCACCATCTAACTGATTGTCCAAAACATAACTGTCAAAACTTCCTTTGGTTTATTTGCAATATTTCCTATCTTTTCTTTTTCTAGCTATACCATTACTTTCATTCACATTATTTAAATTTATACATCTTGCTTTGTAAATATAACATCTATGTGCTTTATTAATAGGTGGCTCCTAAGACTATACTTTCAGGGATCGTTTCTATAGTTTGTTATTAATAGGTGGCTGCTAAAAAGTAGAAACCATTAAATAGTAGACTCAGTAGGGTGTTTACTTGGAATATTATTTACAGAGATTCTATAAATGGATTAACCTAGGGGTCAATGACTTGTCCTGTATCTCTCATAAGAGAAAATTACAGATGTCAAGTTTAAATAAAGTCTGTACCTACTATCAACTGCGGAAACCATGCTACATGTATTTACTTTTGCAATTTGAACTTGATTTTCTAGTATGTCCTTCTTTTTTTTTGAGTTTTTACTTGCCTTTCTTTTTCCATATTGACAAATAAAGCACAAAGCACTTATTTTCATTATACTACTAACATAGTTCAAGTTCTTAATTATATAATTTCTGTAATAGAATATTCCATCATCTTAAGGCTATATTTCAAAACGTCTTCTGATTTATCTTTCAGTCTGGATCCTATTATTTTTAGGTTAGATTAGTGACCATTTACATAGGGTTTATTTTCAGTGTAATCCTTAGTAAATTTGACTATTTCTATTATCCTATGTTGTATTCTTGGATTCTTTTAAGTTTTGCTAGGCTATGTTCTTAAGTTATGTATGTACATATGTTTTTTTTTCAAAATAGGCAACTGGGAGACAAACTTTTTGGTTCCTTGCATTTTAAAATATTATTTTGTCCATATAATTGGACCATTATACTGATTATTTTGTCCATCTATTTGCACAGTATTTTTTGCGGGTATGTCAGTTGGGGTTTTTAAATTATAAATAATGGAATTAAATTCTGGCTAACCTAAGTAAATATGAATATATTGAAATGATATTGGTGGCTTCAGGCGTCTTTGGGAAGTTTGAAAAGTGCTGGGCACCAGACAAGAATCAAAGCAGCTCAGAAATCAATGCCTTTCTGGTCTTTTACTGCTGATATATCTTTTTATGTTACTATTCTGAGCTCCTATTTCTCCACTTTGATATATTGGTCAGTATCATCTCAAATTGCTTTCTCCAGTTTTCCCCCCAGAAGTCCATCAACATCTCTTACACTGATGGTGCATTTTTTAAAAGCATTGTCCAGGCTTTATTCTCTTTTTCTATCTTTTTGCCATTATTGCATTGCGATTTCAGAAGAGATGAGAGACAACATATTTTGAGTATGTTGGAAAACTGTTATGTCCAGAGAGTACTCAGAATGGAAAAGGGTTGAAAATCATGTTACCAGGGACATGAAGGGATAGACCAGTAATATTTATTGCAAAGTCTTAGGATTGGTGACATGTTAGCAGTCTCCCAACAGGCCCAGAATTCTGGGAAATTTAATAGCAGAAAATTTGGACTCAGCATAAGGAAGATCTGTCCTTTCTTTTCTCTGTCCTCTACATTCCATCATACGAGTCAATGTTTTATGTAACAAAATCTGGCATGGGCCTATTTCCGACTGGGAAGTGATTATTCCTGTTGATATTTAAGGCAGGGAATTCCTCATTTATTAATGTACTCTTCTAAGAGGCCTTCCTTCTGCCTTACCTTAGCCTCAAGTGTTTTTTACAGCATTTGTTATAACAATTAGAGATTTATCAAGGTTCTACGGAATAAAGGAAGTCAGGAAGGACAAATATAGAGAAAACTTACTTTCATTGCTATTGCTAGGTTCAGAGAAAATAGGCAAGATTAAATATAAAGATCTTGGGTTAAGCTTATGGGGAAATTTCCCAAGAAGATTGATTTTGAAAGTCATGTGTTGCCAAAGAACCAAGGATACCTTAAACTCCAGAGGTATTTAAAAAATCAAGCTTAGATAGGTTATAATCTGCCCAAATAATTTAGTGTGGTACTGTTTGAAAGTGGGAGGAAGGAATAAATTAACAAATTTCTAACAATTTTTCACAGGATCCTAGGGACTCGTAGGAGTGCAAGTCAGCTATCCCCCAGGGGGTGTGTGTGTGTGTGTGTGTGTACATACCTTAACAGTGTCATTCTATGAGTCCCATTCAAACTTTAGCTAATGAAGATCTCACTTTTATCTGTCTGTCTAGGCTTTTACAAATGATTTTTATTTGAAGAAATACTATACAAGTAAAAACTGGAGAAAACTTCTGGGCTGAATACAGAAGACTCTATCAATATATATATAGAGAGGGGCTTAGAGATGCTATGATTAATGTTAGCAGTTTTGTTCCTCTTGAGTTCTTGTATCTAACTACATAGTGATACGTGGGAATAGCCTAGAATAGTTTAAAATTCAGTGAGATGCCGATGTTGATGGTCTTTTTTTACCCTGCAGCAAAAGAGTATCACTTTTTTTTTTTTTTGAGATGGAGTCTCTCTCTGCCGCCCAGGCTGGAGTGCAGTGGCGACATCTCGGCTCACTGTGACCCCTGCCTTCCAGGTTCAAACAATTCTCGTGCCTCAGCCTCCCGAGTAGCTAGGACTACAGGCCGTGCCACCACGCCTGGCTAATTTTTTGTATTTTTAGTAGAGACGGGGTTTCACCAAGTTGGCCAGGCTGGTCTTGAACTCCTGACCTCACGTGATCCGCCGGCCTTGGCCTTCCAAATTGCTGCAATTACAGGCGTGAGTCACTGCACACAGCCCAGTCTCACATTTTTGTGAGGAGGAAGCAAATTTATATTTATTACAATTGGAGTCCTGAAAGTAGAAGAGGAATTACAGTTCATTAAGCCTTTAAGCTAAAGGACTACCACTGTGGGAATGCCTAATACCTTGATCAAAGGGTACATTAGAACCCATCTCAGGCTGTGATAGTAAGTCTTTTTGCCAAGGGTGGGGGAGTACCCATCACCTCAAGCATTATCTTTTGTGTTTCAAACAACCAAATTATATTTTTTTCATTATTTTTAAATATACAATTAAATCATTTTTGACTATAGTCACCCTGTTGTGCTAGCAAATACAAGGTCTTATTCATTCTTTCTAACTCTATTTTTGTATCCATTACCCATCTCAACTTGTCCCCCATTTCTTCCACTACCCTTCCTAGCCTTTGGTAACAGCTTTATAATCTCCGTCTCCACGAGGTCAATTGTTTTAATTTTTAGCTCCCATAAATAAGTGAGAACATGCAATGTTTTTCTTTCTATGCTTGGATTAATTCACTTAACAAAATAACCTCCAGTTCCATCTATGTTGTTGAAAATGACTGGATCTCATTCTTTTTTTTAATCACTGAATAGAACTCCATACCACATTTTCTTTATCCATTCATCGGTTTTGGCCTTTTAGGTTGATTCCAAATCTTAGCTATTGCGAAAAGTGCTGCAATAAACAAAGGAGTGCAGATATCTCTTCAGTTTCCTTTCTTTTAGGAGTGGGATTCGTGGATTGGATGGTAGCTCTGCGTTTAGTTTTTTGAAGAACTTCCAAAATGTTCTCCATAGTGGTTGTACTAATGTACATTCCCTTCAACTGTGTACAAGGTTTTCCTTTTCTCCACATCCTCCACTGGCATTTGTTATCGCCTGTCTTTTGGATAAAAGCCACATTAAATGGGTGAGATTATGTCTCATTATAGCTTTGATTTGCATTTCTCTGATGATCAGTGATGTTGAGTAGTTTGTCATATACCTGTTTGCCATTTGTAGGTCTTCTTTTGAGAACTATGTATTCAGATCTTTTGACCATTTTGAATCAGATTATGATAGTCATTTGAGCTCCTTATATATTCTTGTTGTTAATCTCTTGTCAGATAGGTAGTTTTCAAATATTTTCTTCCATTCTGTGATTTGTCTCTTCACTTTGTCGACTATTTCCTTTGCTGTGCAGAAGTAACTTGATGTCATTCCATTCATCCATTTTTGCTCTCATCACCTATGCTTATGGGGTATTACTCAAGAAATTTTTGCCTAGTTCAATGTCCTAGAGAGCTTCCTCAGTTTCCTTGTAGTAGTTTCATAGTTTGAGGTCTTAGCTTTATGTCTTAATCCATTTTGATTTGATGTTTGTGTATGGCGAGAGTTAGGGATCTAGTTTCACTTTCTGCTTATGAATGTCTAGTTTTCCCAGCACCATTTATTAAAGAGACTGTCCTTTCCCCAATCGATGTTTTTGGCACCTTTGTCAAAAATGAGATCACTGTAGGTGTGTGGATTTCTTTCTGCATTCTCTGTTCTGTTCCATTGATTTATTTGTCTGTTTTTATGCCAGTACTATGCCGTTTTGGTTACTATACCTCTGTAGAATAATTGGAAGTCAGATAATTGTGATTCCTCCAGTTTTGTCCTTTTTGCTTATGATAGCTTTGGCTATTCTGGGTCTTTTATGGTTCCATATACATTTTAGAATTTTTTTTTCTGTTTTTGTGAAAAATGCCATTTGTATTTTGATAAGGATTGTATTGAATCTGTAGATTGCTTTGGGTAGTATGGACATTTTAACAATATTGATTCTTCCAATTTATGAACATAGAATATTGTTCCATTTTTTGGTGTGCTTTTCAATTTATTGCATCACTATATTATGGATTTCATTGCAGAGAACTTTCACTTACTTGGTTAAGTTAATTCCTAGGTATTTTATTTTATTTGTAGTTATTATAAATGAGATTATTTTCTTGATTTATTTTTCAAATTGTTCACTGTCGACATACAGAAATGTTACTGACTTTTCTATGTTGATTTTGTATTTTGCAACTTTACTGAATTTGTTTATCAGTTCTGATAGTTTTTTGGTGTAATCTTTAGGTTTTTCCAAAAGTAAGATCATATCATCTGAAAGATGGGTAATTTGACTTCTTCCTTTCCAAATTGGATGTCATTTCTTTCTCTTGTCTGATTGCTCTTAGGACTACGTTGTTGAATAACAGTACTGTGTTGAATAACAGTGATAAAATGAGCATCCTTCTTTTGTTCCACATCTTAGGGGAAAGGCTTTAAGTTTTTCTCCATTCAGTATGATCCTAGCTGTGGATCTGTCATACATGGCTTTTATTATGTTGAGGTAAGTTCCTTCTACATCCAGTTTTTGGAGGGTTTTTATCATGAAGGGATGTTGAATTTTATCAAATGCTTTTTCAGTATCAATTGAAAAGATCTTTGGTTTTTTTCTTCATTCTGTTGATATGAAGTATCACATTGATTTGCATATGTTGAATCATGCTTGCATCTCTGTAATAAATCCCTCTTGGTCATAAGTGATCTCTTTAATGTGTTGATGAATTTCATTTGCTAGTATTTTGTTGAGGATTTTTAAATCAATATTCATCAGGGATATTGGCCTGTAGTGTTGTGGGTTTTTATTTTTTATTTTTTGATATGTCTTGTCTGGTTTTGGTATCAGGGAAATAATGGCCCCATAGAAAGAGTTTCAGAGTATTCCCTCCTCCTTTATTTCTCAGAATAATTTGAGTAGGATTGGTATTAGTTCTTTAAATGTTTGGGAAGTTTGGCAGCAAAGCCATTGGGTTCCAGGCTTTTCTTTACTGCAAGACTTTTGTTACAGCTTCGGTCTTATTACTTGCTATTGGTTAGCTCAGATTTTGGATTTCTTCATGGTTCAAACTTGGTAGGTTGTATATATCTGGGAATTTATCCATTTCTTCTAGATTTTCCAATTTACTAGCATATAGTTGCTCAGAGTAGCCATCTATAACCCTTTGAATTTCTGTGGTATTGGTTTTAATGTCTCCGTTTTCATCTCTGATCTTATTTATTTTGGTCATCTCTCTCTTTTTATTAGTTAGTCCAGGTAAAGGTTTGTCAATTTTATCTATCTTTTAAAAACACAAACTTGTTTAATTTGTCTTTTATAGTGTTTTCTTAGTTTTAATTTTATTTCTCCTCTAATTTTTATTATTTCTTTTCTTTTTTTTTAGTTCTTTAAGATACATTGTTAGGTTATTTATTGGAAGTTTTTTTTTCTTTTTTTGAAGTAGTGGCTTATATCTATAAATGTCACTCTTAGTCCCGCTTTTACTGTATCCCATAGGTTTTGGTGTGTTGTGTTTCCATTATCACTCATTTCAAGAAATTTTTCAGCTTCCTTCTTAATTTCTTCATTGACTCCACTGGTCATTCAGGAATATGTTGTTTAAATTCCATGTGCTTGTACAGTTTTCAAAATTACTCTTCTTATTGATTTCTAGTTTTATTCTATTGTTACCAGAGAAGTTGCTTGATATTATTTCATTTTTTTGCACATTTTCAGACTTGTTTTGTGACCTAACACATGGTTTGTCTTGAGAATGATGTATGTGCTGAGCAAAATGTGTATTCTGTAGCTGTTGGATGAATTTTTTTGTAAATCTCTTTTAGGTATATTTGGTCTGTATTGCACATTAAGTCTGATGTTTCTTTGTTGATTTTGTCTGGGGAATCTGTCCAATGCTGAAAGTGGGGTGTTGAAATCTCCAGCTATTATTGTTTTGTGACCTATCTGTCTCCTTAGGTCTGGTAATATTTGCTTTATATATCTGGGAGCGCCAGTGTTGGTTGCATATCTCTTTACAATCATTATATTCTCTTGCAGAATTAACCCCTTTATTGTACATAGTGACCTTCTTTTTCTCTTCTTATAGTTTTTTTCTCAAAAATTAGTTTTTTTCTGCTATAAGTATAGCTATGCCAGCTCTTTTATGCTTTTCATTGGCATGGAATATATTTTCCATCCCTTCACTTTGAATGTAAATGTGCCTTTACAGGTGAAATGTGTTTTTTGTAGGGAACAGATCATTGCATCTTGTTCTTATTTTTTTTTTACCATTCAGCCACACTATGTCTTTTGATTGGAGAATTCAGTCCATTTACATTCAAGGTTTTTTTTTTTTTTTTTTTTTTTGATAAGTAAGGACTTACTCTTGTCATTTTGTTGTTTGTTTTCTGGTCCTTTTGTGGTGTTCTCTTCCTCCTTTCCTTCCATCCTGCATCCTATCTTTTTTTTTAGTGAAGATGATTTTCCCTCATAGTATGATTAAATTTCTTGCTTTTTGTTTTTTCATGTATCCATTGTATGTTTTTTGATTTGAGATTCCATGTTGCTTGCAATCATTATCTTTTAACCTATTATTTTTAACTTATGACAACTTAATACTGATTGCATAAACAAAAAGAAAACTAATAAAATCCCTATACTTTAATTGTATTCCCTCGCTTTTAAACCTTTTGCTGTTTTTCTTTATGGCTTATTGTACTATGTCTTGAAAATTTATTGTAGTTGTTATTTTTGATTGGTTCACTTTTAGTCTCTCTACTTAAGAGTAGTTTACATACCACAATTATAGTGTCATAATATTCTATCTTTTTCTGTGTACTTAGTATCACCAGTGAGTTTTGTACCTTCAGACGAATTTTAATGTTGATTAATATTCTTTGTTTTCTGGTTGAAGAACTCCCTTTAGCAGTTCTTGTAAGAGAGATGTGATGCTAATAAAATACCTTAGCTTTTGTCTGTCTGGGAAAGTGTTTATTTTTTCTTCCTGTTTGAAGGATATTATTACTAGATATACTATTCTAGGGTAACAGTATTTTCCTTCAGCGCTTTAAATATGTAATGCCACTTACTACTGGCCTGTAGGGTTTCCACTGAAAAATCTGCTGCCAGATAGAGCTTCATTGTATGTTATTTGTTTCTTTTATCTTGCTGCTTTTAGAATCCTTTCTTTATCCTTGACCTTTGGGAGTTTGATTATTAAATCTTTTGAGGTAGTCTTCTTTGGGTTAAATCTGCCTGGTGTTCTATAACTGTCTTGTACATGGATATTGATATCTTTCTCTAGGTTTGGGAATTTCTCTGTTGTTACCCTGTTGAATAAACTTTCTGTCCCTATCTCGTTCTCTTAATCCTCTTTCAGGACAACTCTTAGATTTTCCGTTTTGAGCTTATTTTTCTAGATCTTGTAGCTCTGTTTCATTTTTTTCTTCTGCTTGATCAATTCTGCTATTAAGACACTCTAATGCATTCTTCATTATGTCAGTTGCATTTTTGATCTCCAGAATTTCTGTTGGATTGTTTTTAATTATTTCAATCTCTTTGTTAGATTTATCTGATAAAATTCTGAATTCCTACTCTGTGTTATCTTGAATTTCTTTGGGTTTCTTCAAAACAACTATTTTGCATTCTCTGTCTGAAAGGTCACATATCTCTGTTTCTCCAGGATTTGTCCCTGGTCCCTTATTTAGTTCATTTGGGGAGGTCAGGTTTTCTTGGCTGGGCTTGATGCTTGTGTGTGTTTGTCAGTGTCTGGACATTGAAGAGTTGGATATTTATTGTAGTCTTTAAAGTCTGGGCTTATACGTACCTATCCTTCTTGAGAAGTCTTGCCAGGTATTCAAAGGGACTTGAGTCTTGTGATTTAAGTTAATCTGCATTAGGGGATACCCTAAGCCTGGCAATGTTGTGGTTCTTGCTGACCTATAGAAGTATTGCTTTGGTGGTCTAGAATAGATCCAGAAGAATTCTTTGGATTACCAGGCATAGACTCTTGTTCTCTTCCCTTACTTTTCCCCAAACAAACAGAGTCTCTCTCTCTCTGTGCTGAGCTGCCTGGAGCTTGGGGCAGAATGACACCAGCACTCCTGTGGCCACCACTACTCGACTGCACTGCATCAGACCTGAAGCCAGCAGAGCACTGGGTCTCACCCGAAGTCCACGGTAGTTACCAGCTGGCTGCTGCTTATGTTCACTCAATGCCCTAGGGCTGTATAATCAGCAGATAGGAAGCCAGCCAGGCTTGTGTCCTTCCCTTCATGGTGGTGAGCTGCCCCAGGCCCTGGGTGAGTCCAGAGATGCTGTCTAGGAGCCAATGCCTGGGGTCAAAAACCTTAGAAATCTACCTGATGCTTTTTATTCTGTAGCTAAGCTGGCATTCAAATAATGAGACAGTGTCCATCCCTCTCCTCCTTCCACTTTCCACAGGCAAAGGAGTATCTCCCTGTGGTCACCAGCACCGCAGGCCTACAGGGGTTAATGCCAGGCTACCACTGATGTTCATTTAAGGCCCAAGCCCTCTTCTGTCAGCTTGTGGTAATGCTGCCAGGCTCATGACTCACCATTCAGGGCAGTGGGCTCCCTCCTGGTCCAGAACCAGTCCAGAAATGCTGTCCAAGTGTTAAGGCCTAAAACTGGGGACCCCACTAGCCTGCTTGATGTTCTACTCCACTGTGGCCAAGCTGGTACAAAACAGAGTCAGTCCCCTTTACTTTTCCTTCTGCTTTTCTCATGCAGAAGGAGTCTCTCACCATAACCAACACAGCTGGGAACATGCTGAGTCTCACCTGAAGCCAACACATTTCAGAGTCTCAACCAAACCCACGGCATACCACCTGAGTATCACTGCTGGTTATTCAGGGCCCAGGGACCCTTTAGTCAGCAGGTGATGAATCCTGCCATGACTGGGTTCTTCCCTTCTAGGCAGTGGGTTCACTTCTGGCCCAGGGTGTATCTAGAAATGTCATTAGGGTTTAGGGCTTGGAATGGGGGCCTCATGACTCTGCCTGGTGCTCAGTCCTACTGTGGGTGAGCTAGTATCCAAGATGCAAGTCAAAATTCTTTTGATTCTTCCCTCTCCTCTCCTCAAGCACAAGGAAGGAGTCACTTTAGCTGTTGCAAGCTGTGCTGCCTATGGTTGGGAGAAGAGTGTGCAAGCACTGCTTTAGCCACCCTGGCTGGTGTCTCATAAGGTTGTGTGCTGCCTAAATCCACTGCCTCTGACCCCAGCACAGCACTAGGGCTTGCCTAGAAGTTGCAATCCTTGTGGTCTAGACTGCATTTCATGTTTTTTTAGCGTCCCAGAGAACTTTAGCCCATGGTTCTGAGGCTTGCTGCAACTCAAATTCCAATGACTAAGACAGGCAATTTCCCTGTGGCTAGGGCTTGTCTAAATGCTCCCGCCATGGATAGAAATTGGATGAATTCAGTCTGGTTCTGCTTCCTACTGTGACAAGGTAGCACTGAGTTAAATGTAAAATCTCATAATCCTTGTGCTCTCCTTCCCCCAAGTGCACAGATTCTCCACACCATACGGCTGCTGGGGGATGGAGGATGGGTGGTTTCTGCAATTCAAGGCTGTCTTTCCTACCCTCTGAATGCCTCTTTCAGCGATACGAAATTAAAACCAGGTATTTTGATTGCTCAACTGATTTTTGGTTCTTATGAAGGTTTTTTCTTTTTTTATTTCTTTGTGTGTGTGTGTGTGTGTCTGTGTGTAAATCGTTGTTAAATTTGGTGTTCCTGTTTGATTGGTGGAGAAGAATGATTGATGGAGGCTTCTATTTGGCCATCTTGTTCTGCCCTTCCCAGCTAAGTCTTAGAAATTTTTCTATTTTGTGATCATATGTATTTAGGTTTTTACTTTTTTTGTCTTTTTTTTTCTCACAAATGTAATTATTTGTTTGTTTGCTTTTCCTAAGGGTCCAAATGGATCAAAAAGTACCAGTGTCTATGGGGAGGTTAAACGATCCCAGAAAATGTCAGTGTAGGATCTTTGATGAGATCTACACTTATTCTTATAAATCATCAAACATATCTAATATTCAAAATAAGAATCAACAAAATAAATTTTCAGGTGCGCACAAAGTTGCTCAAGAACACTGGCCACTCTACACTGAAATTGTCCTTTCTTACCCAGCAGAGAAATCTAATTACTGTAACCCTCAGAAAACCCACCGTAATTACCCCTCTCTCAACAAGCTTTCTGCTTCTCAAGAGCAGAAACAGAAACATGAAATCAAACAGCTTTCAAAGGGCTCAGGTAGATGTGATGGTCTGCCATACCAAGCTGGGAATTGTCTGCCAAGTTTCCACAGTGAACAAAACCCTAAAAGCAACTTGGAGTTTTTGTCTATGCCAATACTGAAAATGTTTGTTGCCAAACTGAATGAAATAAGCTTCTTAGTAAAGTTACCTTCATAAAGGTTTCACCTTTAATCTTTACCCTAAATATGTGATGCTGTATTGGCACCAATACAATATAATGCACTTAAATTAATTTGAGCTTCAAGTGATGATTTGTAATAGTACTTTTTTTCTTTGGAAATCTTTCTGCAAATGACATAAAGAACTGATGTGTATCATTTGGACTTGTTTTTATTTTTCCAGATATTTTTGTATAAAAGATAAAGTAAAACTAAGTGCTTAAAATAAATGAATTATTTTGATTAGAGAACTATAGAAAAAATTAATTATCATTATAATACCCTTTCCTTGAGTTTAAGTAATTATTTTTCCTCACTTCAGTGACTTCAACACGTTCATATGCATTAGTGAAAATTAAATCCAATAAACATTTGCTGACTACTAATGCATTCAATACACTGTGCTAGATACTACAAGGAATAATACAAATATGAATATGATTTCACCAGATCACTAATGCATTTATACAAGATATAAGCACATAAAGAATTATAATAAAAGGCAAATTTCAAAATTCTGGTGTCACAAGAGCAGAGCTAACTGAAACTGTGGTACACAGGAGCTTGAGATCACACATTGTTACAGAGACCAGGAAAGGTAATGGAAGAAGTGACCCTAACCAGGGACTAGAAAATGGGAATGTTTCAACAGAAGGAGATGTGCCAAAGTGTGCAGTGTTTCAGGAAAGGCTGAGTGATTTAGTTTGGCTGGTTTTAAGACAAAAATGACATAGCTGTGGGCAGTAAGACTTAGTAGAAGATAAGGCTACAATGGTGGTTGGGGAATATACTGAAGTTTAATTATAACATAGCTAATATTTATCACATTCTTATGTGCAAAGTGCCAGGCTTTACATGTGTTATTCTTGTAAATCCCCCAACTGTCCAATAAAGTAGGTACTACTATTCCACTTAAAAATGAGGACACATTTTAGAATGGCAGCTTCAGGAAGCATAGTTTAGGGGGAAGCCACAGATTATGGTGGTTAACTGTATGGCTTCTGGAGCCATAAGTTTAAATCCTACCTATTTCTTCTACTAAAAACCTTGGCAAATCTCCTAACTGCTCCATTGCTTACTTTCTTTATCTGTAGCATGAGATTGAAAGAGTAATTTCCTTATGGAATTGTAATGAATATTAAACATAGTGCCCAGCAAATAAGTTATTATTAGTTTGAACAATATGAAATCATTGCCTTTGTAGGTCAAATATTGGCAATTTCAAATGGCTCGATCTAATAGGTATTAGATGTTATTAATTTAGAAGACAAATGAATTTCATTGAAAGGTTTTGCCCTCTGTAACTACATCCTATTTCTTATTCTTTCCCATATATATGCCTCCACCTAATAGTTATACCTGCTATCTTTATCACTTCATCAATTGCATTGCAAGGGGCTTCTTTCCCCTTCAGTTTCAAAAACCAATCTAAATAGCCCTAAACCAAATTAAACAGTAACGACACCTAACTGAATATTTCATAGTAGAGCCAAGAGATAATAAAATATACCACTATATCAGGGAAAAACATATATATAATGTTTAATATTTTTTCAGCTATGGGACCAGACTTGTAATAAGTAATACATACATATGGGGAATTTTATAAAAATATTTCAGATAATTCCTTCACTCATCCATTTATTCTTTCATTCACTTATTTATTCAATCAATTTTTATTGAGCATATCCTACGCACAAGACACAATATTAGGTACAGAAAAGCTATAAAGATAAATGTGACACATTCTTTACCATTAATAATAATGTATATTATCTAAAATTTAATTTGAGCTAATATATAACTGACAATGAAATATTTGGACCACCTAAAACAAGGATAAATGATTCTGTGACAAGTTTATATTCTTGCATTATGCAAAAATGATTCTAAAATAAACTATTTTTTCCCAGAAATTGTATGAGCTATACATTGCTATGTAACAAATTGCCCCAAATTTAGCAGCATAGTACAACAAACACTTCTTATCTCATACAGTTTCTGAGGATAAGGAATCCAGAATGGTTTCCTTGGGTTTTCTGGCCGAAGGTCTCTCATGAAGTTGTGGTCAAGCTATTAGACAGGGCTGCAGTCATCTGTAGGCTTGACTGAGGCTGGAAGATCTACTTCTAAAATGGCTGTTGACAGGAGGCCTCAATTCCCTGCTGGCATTTGACAGAAGGTCTCAGTTCTTCATCATGTAGGTCTTTCCAGGGCTGCTCAGGACATGGCATTTGACTTCCCCCAGAGCAAGTGATCCAAGAGAGAGCAAGGAGGAAGCCACAGTGACTTTTATGACCTACTTCAAAGTCTCACAGTCTCTTCCATTTTCCTGTATTAAAAGTAAGTCCCTAATTGCTAAAAGAGTACATTTTTAAATGTTCTCACCACAAAGAAATTATAAGAGGTTATGGATATGTTAATTAGCTTGATTTAATAATTCCACAATGAATACATATATCATAATATAATATTGTACCTCATAAATACATACAATTATTATTTGTCAATTAAAAATAAAATAAAAAGAAGTAAGTCACTAAGTCCAGCCCATTTTCAAGATGAGGAAGATTAAGCTCCCTCTCTTCAAAGGAGGAGAATCAGACTTTATGGATATAAAACTACCACAGAAGTGATGTTAATGTCTCATTTGAATAATTGATTTGAAATTTTTTGCATTTGGTAGAACTCTGTGCTTGCATGTGCTTGTTACTTTTGAACTGAATGTGCTTGTTACTTTTGAATTGAAACTTTACTATTTCCTGATTTAAAAAGTAACAAATATAAACTATAGAACACTTAATACAGATAGGGAAGTTAGAAAAACATGAATCGCTCATAATTCTACAATGCAGATATAGCCATTTTTAACACGTTTTTGTTTCTTGTGTGTATATATATGCAAATATTAGTGTTCACACACACAAATATGTATATACACACATACATATATAATATATATGCCTTAAGTATATAATAAATATTTAGGAACATGTGTATATGTACATTCTTATTTAGATATATAAGAATTTACCCTTGTAATTAAAGTTATTTGGAAACAGAATTTTAATGGCTACATAACAATATACAAATAAATGTTTATTTCCCTCTTTTTTTTTTTTTTTTTAGAGAGGGAATCTTGCTCTGTCGCCCAGGCTGGAGAACAGTGGCGCCTTCTCGGCTCACTGCAACCTTTGCCTCCCGGGTTCAAGCGATTCTCCTGCCTCAGCCTCCCGAGTAGCTGGGATTATAGGCGCCTGCCACCGCACCCGGCTAATATTTTGTATTTTTAGTAGAGGCAGGGTTTCACCATGTTGGCCAGGCTGGTCTCGAAATCCCGACCTCAAGTGATCCACCTGCCTTGGCCTCCTAAAGTGCTGGAATTACAGGCATGAGCCACCGTCCATGGCCTATTTCCGTCTTTCATCTTTTAAAATAATTTTCTGAACATTTAGGCTTTTTATTTCCTTTTGTCACAATAAATAACAATATAAAACATATCTTTGCAGAATGTCTTTGTATCTCTGGTTATTTTCATATGATAGGATCTTACAAGTAGAATTATAGGATAAACATATTAAATTGCCTTCAAGAGAAATTATATCCATTTGCATTTTTACCAGAAGTTTGAGTCCCCATCTCATGGTGATTTATTGAGTATTTAATGTTATCATTTCTTAATCTTTGCTAATAGGCCGAAATGTGTATTTATTTATTTTATTTATTTATTTATTTATTTATTTATTTATTTATTTAATATTTATTTATTTTACTTTGTACTTCGGCGGCATGTCGGTTTTTATTTCACTGTCTCTCAGCTCCACATTCACTGTTGGTTGCCTGCTCCGTGAAAATAGATATAGGCTCTTTAAATGTTTCCTTTGCAGCTTGCATGATGGCATGCTTTGTCAGTAGAGGGCGCTGGAGACACACTGCAAGAGGAAGGGGTCTTTCCTGATTCCTCCAGGCTGACAGGCCAGGCTCCTGGAGAGCAGGCTTTTTTCCTTCACTACTTTGCCTGGAGTGGTGTCTCCAGTGCTGGTTGCCTGTAGGGTGCAGCTTTCTCCAGCATTTCTCCACTTGCTTCTCCAGCTTTTGCTTTGGGCAGTGGTGGTATAACCTGGAGCCACAGTGCAAGCCTGTCCTGAAGCTCCAATTGCTGTTCTCCATATCTTCTCTTCAGCTGGGTGCACACTCAAACAGAGGACCCTGCTGGGCTGGCCAACTACTGAGCCACTTGCCTGAGCTTTGTCTTGTGCAGTCTTGTCACACACAAAATTATGCTAGGTTCCTGCAAAGTAGGCCCCTCTGGCTCCTAATCCCAACAGTGCCTCGAACAGAACCCCTGACTCCTTCTTTGTGCTCACCCTTTGGCAAAGCCCCAAGTCCCTCTGCATATCTGCCCACCTGCCTCAGCTGGTCCACACCCAGGGGGTTGGCTGTACCAGCTTGTCCGGTATCTGTGGTCCTGCTCTGGCCTGGGCAAGCCAGCAAACTTCTCTCCAGTGGGCTGCAACCACACTTTCTCCAGTGAATTCTGAAACCTTCATTCCTGCCTTTCCTTGTTAGGATTCTTTCCCTCAGCCTTAGGGTACCTTCTCTTTTCATCTTTATTATTATTCTCCTATCATAGCTTAATTATTATTTATATTAAACTTTCCCTGTTTAAATTACTGCCTTGTTTCTGTCTTCTGATTGATACAGACTAACACAGTTGATCACTGTTAAGATACGACTTTTTTCATATACTTAGTAGCCATTTGCATTGTCTCTTCTGTGATTTTTCTTTTCATATCTACCTTTTTTTCTATGTAAGACTTGGTTCTTCTCTTATACATTTCAGTCTATTGAAGATTAACCTTTTGTCATGTTCATGGCAGGTACATGACACTAGTTTTTTTTTTTTAAGTATGTTGAATTTTAACTATTACATTTGCCTCATTTAAGTGAGATGAGACTATTTTCTTATTAATTGACAGGTGAAAGAATAACGATGCAAGCCTCTGGTTTACTCAGTAAGAGCGACTTCTTAGGCTTGAAAAGGCCATAGCACACTTTCACCTTCATCCAGTTTAGGTTTGGTAATACTGAGAAGTAATGCCTTTGTCTTAAAAGTGTTTCATATTTTAATATTGTTAATCTTCCAGTTGGGTTTATTGCATATAATCTCATTCCTTAGTATATGTAATATGATCAAACAATTTACTACAATGCTTATGAGGAATGCAAATGGAATTAGTTTACAGAATGAAAGAATGTTGCATATAACTCCATTTTAATATAGAATTTATAAATAAAATCATAGATTATGCTTATAGCATTTCTTCATTTTTAGTGTTTTTTTTTCAAGTGGGTTAAATGGATCTGTAAGTACCTTGAGAGTTGTCATGTAGAATAAGATGCTAAGAGGGCAGAGTTTGGGATTCCCTACTTAAACTTTGGCTACAACAGCCTTGCTTTATCCATTGTATTCATTCAGCAACAAATAGGTATTTGTGGGCCAAGTCTTGCTTTAGCTGATGTAATATGTCTATGTGTTATAAACATTTTTTTGAAAAATAAATAAAGAAAAAGTTCAATTAACTTAAAAAAGAGCTTAAGAAAAGCTTTGAACTGATGAAAGGTCTTTCATCAGTAGAAGAGAGAGAGAATAAAAGGGCTGGGTGGAGGTTCAGAAAATTTCAATTAGGATTTCTTAACAGAGTCCATAATTTTTCCTTTCCAAAGGCCAGACAGCTTTGATGTTACAGATAGTCAAAAGTCAACAGGCCATTTAAGATAGTCCTAGATTTTATGAAAATGCCAGAGTTTTCAAGAAGCTACTGTCATTATCAGGTAGATTCCTTGATGGTGTAAGACTGTATTTCTTTTTCATTCCAAGAACTGGCAGCTTCTTTTTTCTGAGTCATTTCTGAATCCATTGATTATGTTTCAGTTCTCTTGAGAGTCCAAGGTAAATGAAGTTTAAACTGCTTATCTGAAGACACCATTTAAATTTGAGTTCATTACATGTTTTACTATAAAAGCTATTTGGCATACGCAGTATTCAAGCTTATTTCAGTTACTGAAACTAAACTCAAGCTCATTTTGCCCAACTGTGAACCCTAGTTAACCTCATCACTTCAAAAAGAAACAAGCTTTTTTGACATTCAATTTTCTATGATTCAAGTCTCATATATATTCATATAAATGCAAGTACAGAACTTATGCATTCATCAAATAGTAATATCTCTCAGTTTTTTGAAATGTTTTAGCAATAGCAGCCTGTACTGCTAAACTGTTGTCTCTGTTTTTATTACCAGTTTATTCTGAAGACATTTCAGTATAATTGCCTTTTCTTTATTGAATCTGAAAATGAGAAGAAGAAAGATTATTAAAAATTGGACATATTTTGTGCATTGGACCTATTAAAGAACTGAGTATCCAATGTGCATGCTGTTGACTTACTTTGTTACTATTCTTTGAATCTCTCTTTTCTCTTCTTCATTTAATCTTTGAAGAATGGATTCCAAGAGAGAAAAGTGAAAGTTAATGTACTGAGCCACCTAAGAAAGAAGAAGAAGAAGAAAAAAAGAAAGCAGAACAATTATGCAAGAGGTGCTGAGTCAGGAGGGAGCAAAAAACAGATTCAGGGTGATGGTATTCATACATCACTGCTAATTTCTTCTGCATCTTTATCCATGAGGAAAATGCGAGCATTCTTTTCAGAAGGTCCCTGTAGGAGCCTCTGCAGTAGCGGAATGTCTGTCTTCTTTAGTCGTCTTTGTTCTGCAGTGAAAACAAGAATCAACCACAATCAGAAGTTCATGCTGGAGGAAAAGAAGGAAGATAATTTTCCAATTTATTTTTCTTATTTAACTCACATTGAAAAAAATAACACCTGCAACAGGAGGCAATTATTCAAGAAAGCAAATTAAAATTAAAACTTAAATGAACTTCTTTCTCTTACTGTATCTCAAGGTTTGATTAATGTCTCAAAGAACTCAACCTTCCTTTGATTAGAATGTTCAAACAAATCTCCAGTCTGATAGGCCTTTTATAAAGCAAGATGCCTCAATAATTATTTAGGTTTCATTCCATTATTCCTTCATCCATACAACAAATATTTATTGGTTCTTTCCAAGTTCAGTTGATGTAATTCCATCTTTCCGGTTCTTCAGGTCCAAAACCATGTAATTATTTTCAATTCTTCCTTTGTCTCGCTCCACACCCAATTCTTGGCTCATCTTTAAAAATATATTCATGAGGTTTTTGAGATCAATAATATTCTTATTATTCATTCATCTGTGGGCTTAATCCATTCAGCCATGAAAATGAGATAGAGAAAGAAAATATCTTCCAATCTGGTGTGTTTCCAGAACTTCAAATTTCCAAAAGTTATAATATAAATACTCCTGCTACAAAAGTACTTATAGCTTTCTGTCAAAGTAGTTTCACATCTGGGATTTCATTTTTATCAGAATAAAGCATGAACAAAACATAGTGTCCTTATATTCATCTTATTTCCTCATTCTCTCCCTCACCTTGCTTACTTTCTTCAGAACAGTGAGAACTGTTCTCATTCCCTGAGCTGGACTTATCCCAGGAAAAGAGTCAAGAGACAGTCTAGAACTCAAAAGCCCTGCGTCCCCACAATTAAAGTGACATTACCTATTCCTGTTCACACAGTGTCAGTGTTTACTGATCTAATTATTCTGCCATTTCTGAAGCAGTTGGGAACCTTGACAATTTAGCTCCTCTCATCCACCCACCAGAATCCTCTTTTGACCTTCAGGTCCAATGTTAACTTGGTTTAGCATCCTCTTGCTTCATGATTCTGCTTTATGGGATGATTATTAAAAATAATGATTAAAAAATTATGATGATGATTATTAAAAATGCATATTCCTAGAGTTGTCCTCTGATCTGGAAGGGCTTGGGAATCTGTATTTTAAGTGAACTCTACAGGTAATCTGAATGAACTACAATGTGAGATACACTGTAATGGGCTTTGTAGATATAAAGTTAAAACCCACCTATCTCTGTTTTCCAGATCACAGCCCAAACAGGAGCCATATGCTCTCTTCTTTTCTTTGTTTCTGGTCCATAAAGGGTCCTAGTTATTATTATCCTCAGTTATGGATATATACAAAATTTTGACACAAAATATAAAAGAAAATGGGATTTTTATAGGTGAAATTATGAAGAACTACATTTTTTATAATGAAAGTAGACTTTTTTTCTTGTAAAAACAACACGCTTGTTCGTTCATAGGTCCAGCACCTTGTGTGGAGCCCAAGAATGACTGGAAGGAAACTAAGCCATATTTCTGCTCAACTGCAAGCTAAAGTTAGAGGTGTGAGGAAAGAACGAGGTGCATGTGAATGGAATCCAAGTCTTGGAGAACATCAAAGAGGGAATTTTCAAATCTTGTACAACCTAGCTGTTCAAGTTGTCACACAATCATTTAAGACTTCTTAATAAAACTGCTTTTTTTAAACTTAAAAAAAAATCCCTTCCCCAAACATGCATGCTATTGTAATTGGAACAAACGAGAAAAGTATAAAGCAGGAAGTAAAGCACAACTGGAATTTCCGAGCCCTGAGATACTCTGTATTACCCTTTGAGTGTCCCCTTCACACAACTCATAATACATAAAGGTAATCATATCGTGCTTGCTATTTTTATTGTACACAGCTTTAAAAAAATCATTTTTTCTCTCTTTTTTTTTAGACGGAGTGCAATGGCGCGATCTCGGCTCACTGCAACCTCTGCCTCCTGAGTTCAAGTGATTCTCCTGTCTCAGCCTCCTGAGTAGCTGGGATTACAGGTGTGCACCACCACACCTGGCTAATTTTTTTGGTATTTTTAGAAAAGACGGGGTTTCACCATAGTGGTCAGGCTGTTCTCAAACTCCTGATCTCAAATGATCCGCCCACCTCGGCCTGCCAAAGTGCTGGGATTACAGGCATGAGCCACCGTGCCTGACACCCCCCTTCTCATCCTCTCATCTGCATCTCCCCAATCCCCCACCAGGTAATCTATCTCAATGGTTTTGTATTTATCACTCCATACCTTTCTCCCTGGTCATAAGATCATATATACCACATACTTAAATGGGAGCTTGTAACTGTTTAAAAAATGGAATCTTTTATATATACTTTTAGGCATCTTGCATTTCTCACTTAAAATATATTATGGAACTCCCTCCATTCTATTGGCATAAATCTAACTCATTCCATTCAATGGCAGCCTAACAATCACTTATTTAATCATTTCCCTAGGATGAGTAACTTTGTCTTTAGCTTTTTGTCCTTATAAACAGCACTGCACATAAATCTGTAGGCACTAGTGCTTATATTTTTGTGGGATAGATTCTCACAAGTGGAATGGTCAAGTTAAAGGACATATATACTGTAAATTTTAATAAATATTGCAAGAATAAATTCCAATAAAGAGAAAGTCATATTTTCACCAGTGTTGCATAAAAATATCTTTTTACCCTGATGCATGCCAGCCATGGGTAGAATCATTTTAAAGCATTTTGCCAATCTGAGAAGTGCAAGATAATATTACAGTGTGGCTTGAGCTTGCATTTCCTTAGCTACTTGCATTTCACTGAGTTTAAGACTTTTCTAAAACTATTTAACTGGTTATTATAGTTTTTTCTTTCAATTGTATTTTCACGCTTTTTTCTATTTTTATCGGATTGTTTGTTGTTTTGTTACCATTTTGTAGGAAATTATTGGTATTATAGTTATTAATCTTTGGAGTACATTGACAATATTCTTTGTAATCTACTATTTGTATCTTTTAAATTGTTACACAGTCCAATATTGTTACCATTTATTTTATATCTTTTGGTTTTCTTTCTTTCCTAAACAACTAGAATATGAATATATATGTGTCCTTAGAATTTTCCAAAAAATAGATCTTTAAGCTTTCAATTATAAGAACTTTAATTTTATATATGTTTGGAGATACAGCTTTCATTTTCTTCAGGTTGTTCTGGCATCAAAATGTATTATTTTATTCTAATAAATTTCTGGCTCGAACATTCTGACACTTAAATTATGGCATGAGTTTTTTCTACAAATTGATATATAAAATTTTTCATTTGTGAAGTTTTAAAAACTTTCATTTCAGTATCACTTTAAGTTTTCTCTATTCTCCTATTATGCTCCTGGCATCCCACTTACAGCGCCTTCCCAATGTTCTGCTTCTAACTTTTACCCCCTACCACAAAGTCCTGAATATGCATCTCTACTGAGGAAGAGATAGCACTCCCGCAATGTGTCAGACCCTGTGCTAAAAAAGAGGCAATATCAATGTCAGAGAGAACAGGTATGCAATCATGACTCCTCTAAGATCGACACTCAGAAAGGAAAGCCAAAAAGAAAGTTACAGAGGTGAGCAAAGACAAAAGTGCCTAACAATTCCAGAGGGTTTTGATGTCTGTTTAGATAATTTAATGTCTGGCCAACAAGCAAACTCTTTCATATAATAAACCCTTCAGGGATACCTTATTCTTAAGTTACCTTTCTTTAAAATTATGGACTATAGATAATGTTCTAAAGACCACTCCTTCCTTTTCTCCTACCCATTTCTCCCCTTTCTCCACAGAATGAGGTAAATTGTTCTTCTGCCTTCCCCGTGGGCAGCAAACTGTAACACTCTAGAGTCAGGTACAAAGTGTGATCAAGCTTTCTTACCTCCTGTTGCAAAAATAATGTGAAGAGCAAAATCCTGGGGACTATTTTCAATCTGTCAATGGAAAAAATGAACAAATATAAATTCTTTGTTGTTATATGATGTTTTCTAACCCGACCAGACCAAAATCATGTCTGTTTTCTCTCTTCCATTTTTCACTTTTAGACATAAAATCTTCTCTGCTCTTATGGGAATTATATAATTTTTCAAGGGATAGTTACTAAAAGGTGTTATACAAAGGAAAGAATCTTTCAGTACTCAACATCCAATTTAGATTTACACGTTCATAGATCTTTTTCAGAAGAGTGGATTTGTGTGTTTATAGTTGAATTATATATAATATATTTATAGCTCAGTTAAGTGATAAAGGTTACCTTAAATTTTTGGAGAAGTTGCTTTATTACTTCTTCAGTTCTCATGTTACTGTTTACTCTGACCTTAGTTTCTGATTCAAAGGCTGGAATGAAAATTGATGTCTAGAAAAAGAATTGTCACATAAGTCTTTAAAATTATATTATATTAAGGATATTCAATATCTTGAACATAATCTTCTTATAGGGCAAAAAAAAAAAATCCAAGGTCATTCATTTAAAAAATTTGTTTTGTTTTTGTTTTTCTTTGTTGTTTTTGAATCTTATGTGTTCTTTTAAGGAGCTTTATATTGTTTCTAGAGTAAATTAGGTAAAACACCACTTGAAGATGCTTATAACATTTTCACTGGACAATTATACCCCTCTTTAGTGCAGTTTAAGATTTCAAAATAAGTAAGAATGTCACCAGATGTGTATTTAAAAATGGATAGAGATATTAAGTAAGGATTTATTTCCACATATTTTATTTATATGCACAATCTCCAAGTATTCCAAGGTTCTGTAGAAATGGGATGGGTTCGGCAGATGTGGAGATGGGTGGGTTTTGGGGTGGCTCATTGGAATGTTAAAAAGATAAGTCCTATATTGAGAGATCAGCAAATTAACATCAAAGTATATAGACACACACATATATAACACCCACACTGTAACACACACACACACACACACACACACATGGCATTTGTGTGAGCAAAAATATGGATATGTAAATAAGTTTTCTGAGAAGATGTGTGGAGAATGTCTAGGATAAATTTTTATAAGTATGAGAAAATTCAATATTTTAGACATTTTAGAGCATTGATAAGTTATTCTGTGACATTTACGATTTCTATGGAGCCCTGAAAAACCGCATGTTCATCCTGCACTAAGGTGAATATATGTTGTACATGTGGTTTGATGTTGTTTATGTGAAGAAGCTTCTTGCAGTATGACAATAACATGGATTACCATTCAGGAGAACTAGATTTTAGTGCCCACTAAATGCCCACGAACTCCAACTTTGTCAACTCACTTAAGATCTTTATTGACTCACTTAACATATATTTGATAAATGACTTCATTTATAAAATAAGAGAGTAAGACTAAATAATCTCTAAGAGTTCTTCTAAAATGTCAACATATAGTGAATTTGTTTTTCAGAGCAGTATTTTAAATCTATAGTCTTTATATCAGTTGTGTTGGCCAAAACTTATAATGAAACCTGCTATCATTTACTATTGCAAGGATAGAAATATACTACTGGTCAAGTTATATTCACCATAACTAATCTCCAGATATGACAACCTAAGCCTTTAATATGTGTGCTATTTATAGCCTAACAATATTGGTGTTAACAAGGGGCTTCATAGTATAAAAACATATCTTACGACACACAGCAACTTAAGAAACATATCCACTAAAATTCCTAGATGTCCATCATTGTATAATTGTTGATAGAATGATTTGTTTTTTCTTTTTTGTTTGTATTGTTTTCTGCTAGTTATTAAATTGCAGTGAATGACATTTGTGTAAAATATCTATAGTCCCAGCTTGAGCTCATTCAATCAACAGCAACAACATAAGCTAATGTAAACTGAGTTCTTCTTTTGTGCCAGGTACTATTCTTATGCTGAACTTACCTCATTTCATTCCATCCCATCAACAGCCTTGTAAAGTAAGAAGAATGAAACTTGCTCAGCAAGAATGTAAAACCAGGCCCTCAAGCTCCAGGGCCCAAGCATTTAAACACCATTCCGTGCTGCCAACCTAGTGTCAATTTCATTTTCAGCACAAGTGATCCAATCTGAAAGCCACTTGCTTCGAGCAATGTGGCTTTCCTTCTTCAACACAAATTACCCCACAAGATAATGACATACAACACAATTTCTGAGAAGAGGGAAACAGGACAATTGGTAGGTGCCTCTCTGTGGGGGACTATCAATGCTACTCTATAGCTATGAGAATGATTCTGGAAACCTAAAATTCTGATATGAATAAATAATTGAGAAGAGAGGTTTCTCCCCACCAGGCTCCAAAGACACACTATCGTTACCTCCCAAGGGTAGAAGAAGAAGAAATAAAGTAGAAATCCTTACAGGAAAAAGCCTACAAATCAATGAGTTCCTATTTCTTATTAAAGGCCTCAGAAGATACCTGGCACAGTGTAAGTGCTAAGTGTTTATGAGATGGAGCGATGAATGATTGCTAAAGTACATCACATGAAAAATATTTGAGTTCTGGAAAAAATGATGATATATTTCCTACCTTCAGCAAAATGTAATGTCTTACAAGCACTATGGAAAGGCACATATAAATTTAACACATATTCAGTGAAAAATCAGAATGTGAATTGTATCTAAACTACAACTACACTTATATAAAAAGGGTATGTGTATAGGTAAAAACCTGGAACATGGCAACACGAGAAGTTCGGTTTATTGGAATAAATTGGCCTGTGGCTTTTTCCTTTTATTTAAATGTTCACGTTCAAATGTCCTTTGATCCAACCACTTTGTAGCACTTACATTATTCCAGTATTATTGTTGGTATGTTGGTTTCCCTGCTCAAGCCCTGAGCTCCATGCTGACTGAGACATCGGCTGCCTCATCTGCATGCTTTTAATGCTTGGCACAGTGATAGAGTTCACCCATCACGGTGGTTAAAAACTTGGGTTCTGGAGTCAGACAAAGCTGGGTTCAGATTGAGAGTTACTACTTAAGAGCAGCATAATCTAAGACAAATTGCTTAATCTCCATGAGCCTCAATTAGCTTATATGTCAAGTAAAGAAAATAATGGTACCTATTTCATAGGATTGTTTTAGTGATTAATAAGATAATTCAGTAAAAATCTATTTAAAACACATTTACTTTAATACTTAGCACATAGAGAGTGCCCCCAAGATGTTACACATGCTAGTGTTATTATTATGACTTTAAATTGTGAATTGAATTGAGTGGTATTGTTAGTGAAACAGGGAACCTTATTTTATATTACATTAATGGAATTGTAACTTACTTACTTCATGGTTATAGAAGTGTCCATTAATAGAGGCTCTATTTTTCTGTCTTTCTTTTCTGTCCATCATCAGAGGCTTCATCCTTTTTCTCACCAGGGCTGCTTCACTCATGGTTCTATAGAGCACTGGGGAGTCTGGTTCACCCTCTGCATGTGGCTTCAGGGTGTTGCTGTGATAAGATAAATAGTCTGGGAAGAACAGATTATAAGCTCATATCATTTAGCTGCCTGTCTCCTAGCATCCTGAGTGGATTTGTGTATGCCTTCATTAATTTTAGAAATGTTGCTATTTTCCGGCTGTGTAAAAGCATTATAGTCCACTGCTTAGCTGCATATTTACTTATTAAATGTTGCCTGAGACTGACTCAGCAAATTCTGCCAGTATCTCATATAAAATTCTTATGTCTCATTCTTACGTTTCATAAGAAATGATGACGATGATCATGTTTGGGGTTTGAGCATTCCTTTAATCTTAATTTATTGGGGAGTGCATTTTGTGGCATTTCAGAGTGTTAGAGCTGGAATAAACCTGATACTTTATCAGGTTTGATCTCTTATAGGTAAGAAAAAGTACAGTGAGTTGAAGTGGCTTTCCTATGGACATAGTACGCATAAATGATAGAATCAGGTCTGGATCCTTATTATATGTTGGCCCAAGTTCATTGGAGCTTTCCCTAAAAAATAAACACTGGGCCTTAGTTTTCCTATAAAACTACAGAAAGCTCTTTGACAAACTATTTATATGGTATGTGGAGCATTGAAAGATTTTGTTCCCATCTTTTATAAAAGCAAAAGGAAGAGTATGCTTTGGACTAGTCCTACTATTTGTAATATATCACAAAGGTAATTCACATTATATTCTTTTTAGAACATTCCAGAAGTATGATATGAATGACTTTTTCACTTAGTTGTCCACTATCCTATTATTTCTTCTCATTGAGTCATGTATATTTAACAATGATTCATAATTTATTAGTCAAAATTTGGTTATTGAATTATTACAATTTCTATAGCAGATTTTAGAGTATAAAATTATGGTGTAGCGTTGAAGAGCTCTAGTATCTATTGAGTAGGCAGAAGGTGTTTAAATGAAATTGAATTGAGCTACAATGTGTTATTAGCCTAAGATGCAGAAGATTCAAACCTGCCTTCTGCCCCCACTTTCTGCTTGTATCCAATTGATAGTGCCTTTTTCAATTTCCTCTCCTATGCATATTCATATGTAAGAATAAGACCATGTGGTGGCATTTGTGTTTTATTTTACTTTAGGATTTTAAATAATTTTCTACTGTAATTAGAACATCATCAAATAAGCATGAGATATTTCTTCCTTCTCTAGCACTGCTGTTTAAATACAAATATATTGTCTTTGATGCCAAGATACTGGGATTTCCTTGGGTTTAATATATATTTCTAAAAGATAATTGGAAGGGCCCATATTTAACAAGATGTAAAGATCCCATGGGATAAAAAGATAAGGGAACCCTGGAAGGAACATCATGTTTGTCACAGGATCTGGGTTCTTGTGGAATAGCAGAGGAGGCAGAATTGAGAATGATTTGAAAAAAAAAAAAGAAAACAAACATTGCAAGTTGCTGATAGGCTTATGAAATCAATGCTAGTGGGATACCCTTGTTCACACTGAACCGACTTCGTAAATCACAGCCCCATTTCAGGCACATGAACACTGTCCACCACCCCTCATTCTAGCTTCAGTCATCAGCATCCACTACTCTTTGAATCTTATGTGCTTATGAGAATTACATGAAAAAATTCATATAAAATACAAAATATTATGCCTGATACTTACCAGAGTCTCAACAGATTACAGCTATCAATATCATTATTATTACTCTCACATCATCACCATTATGATTACAACTACTAATGTCACACATCCCTGGAGCTGGCATTTCCCATTGGTTTGCCAAGTTCAGTATGGATCCATTTGATCCTTAAGTATATTTCTGTTTTAAAAAGATCTCTGAAATAACTCCATCAAATATAAAATTGACTCCAGCATATCTGTGTCTTTCTGAGAAGTAATGTTATTGACATATCTATTAACTAACTAAAATGTTCAACTTCTAAAAAGATACAGAATTAGGTCTGATGGGCTTAGCCTAATGTATAAAGCTATTGAGAATAATAAATGACTCTAATCTTTGGGGAAGATATTTTACAATTTTATGAATACAAACTTTATTAAAACTATTAGCTCTCCCTATTCTAATAAATCTAAGTGACGTAATATAATTTTTTTAAGAATTATGTTTTTATATACCAAAGTAAGGTTCTTAAACATCATACAAGCACTATAGTGACTTAAGTTACTATGCTCCTAAGATATTTAAAAATATATATACATATAAAACAAGAGTTTATTGTGTAGTAGTATGAAAAATGTTAGATTTCAGGGAAACATATGGAGTCATACTTCACATTAATTAAAAATTAAGTCTCCCAATCAATAAGATTTTGATACTGACCTTCCTGGGAATTCCTTGTTTCAGACATAGGAATCTGGGTCCTGTCCAGCTCACTAATACGATAGAGATCATCAAATTCCCCCCAGCGTGTCATTCTGAAAAGTAATACATCTTGTAAGTACATCAGTTCCATTCATATTGAAGCCTATGATGGTTTCCAGATTTACAATATTAATATAGTAACACTGTGGGCCTCTGTAGGTGGATATATTGTCCAAAGTTATAACAATTTTATGATATTATTAAAATTATATTCATACCAAAGTGGTCAATATATGTTTTAAATGCTTCCTGTACTTTCATAGAGCATATATTTTTGACATAATAATTCAGTTACATACTGAAATACAAGTTATGTAGATTCTGTAAAACACATGCCCAAAATGAATTAGTAGAAACCAAGATGATCAATTGTTATAAAGATATTTCACAATACTCTTAGGGGAGTTTAGGTATAAAAGTGTCCTTTATACATTCTGTCAATATGTATTGTACCTTTTGCATTCAAAACATTGTTAGGTAGAGTGGCTCTAAAATAATAAAATATGGTGCCTATCTTTTAAGGCCCTTGACTACCATGAAGAATGTAGTTTACAAAGGAGGAAAATGTATGAGAATTTTGCCAGAAAATTATGATTTCATAAAGAAACTAGTAATTTTAAGTGCATTTTAGTGCTCAGAATACATGAAACATGACAAATGTTTATTTTTACAGCAGGTCAAAACTCAATTTTATTTTATTTATCTGGTCTTAAACAAGTTTCTTATCCCCTCTGTGCCTGCGTCCTCATCTATAAAAGAAAAATGATAATAGTATGAGGTAGGATAGGGTTGTTTTGAGGATTAAAAGAGTTAATTTGTATCAAATTCTTGAAACAGTGCCCTGAAAATAGTAAGCACTCAATTTAGATTAACAATAATTATAATTATCCTCATCTCCATTGTCATCATCATCATCATCATCATCACCAGCATCTGTATATATTTCATTCCTGATGGGCCAGGAACCATTAGGGACCCAAGGTGTTCCTGGATCTCTCTAGGCAAATGGTTGCTATTATCTAAGAATCTCTTCAATAATGTCTGTTTTTCTTATGACTAAAATATATTCACTTATAGGGAATTTGTGGCATTGACTCTGCCCAAATTTCATTGGTGGCAACAAAAAATATTTATTAATACTAATGGTAGTGAATATGAAAAAAGTCATCCCTTATCCTCTTTACTTTTGAATTCTTTTGAAGGCTGTTTTATGGCTACTATATCATTTGAGTCTCACAATAGCCTTATGAGGTAGAGAAGGTAATCTTAATATATTTGTTATTTTTCCAGCAAGCTGTACTATTCAGAATACAGCCAATCAAAACAAATGTCATAAAGCCCAACTATAGGTAATAACTTTAACTCAAAGGAAAACTACCAGGTCCTGACTCAGAATCTAGTTAGTCTTATGGCAGATAAAATTACCCATTTCCCCAAATCTATAGCAGCTTAATAATCAGAAAGTGGCAGACATAATTATCATAGATGGAGGGTTAGGAATGGAAAAGTCAATACCAATGAAAAACAGAAACTAAAAATGCAAAGTAACCTGATGCTCTGTCATAGGGCTAAAGATAAGAATCCTGAGGATGCCAGTCAAATTCTCAGTGACCCTGGCAGACATAACACCTTAGTTTTGTCACACAAATATAGGAGGCCAAAAGTCGTCCAATATATTCTGTGTTTGGACCCTTATTTTTTTCTACCATCTACAGCAGAAAACACCAGTTTTCTGCTCTGGATTGTGTAATTTGAAGCATCACCCCATACAACTGTGCACATGACTAAGCTTCAGGGCAGTTATCCAGAGTTTTCAAGAGAAAACTGGTTGGAACTTTATGTAATATCAAATGGTTTAACTTGCCCAAACATGGGACTTCTGTTGCTCTGAATAAAGTTCAGGATGTATATCATTTGCAAATTTAAACGATGGGGAGGTTTTCTAAGGAGTTTAAAAATAAAAAGGAGGTAGAAATTTGATAGACAAATAGAATATGGTCACTTCCCTACCCATATTGTAAGAAAAAAAACACCACTGACGTTATTCAAATGTACACCTGTTCAGTTTGTGCTCTTTATGTTATTCTGTCATGACTTGTCCAAAATATGCAAAAGCTGAGTTTGGAAAGATATTAAAAACGGAAGTGAAAAATAATGTAAGCAAACACAACCTTAACAAGGCTGTTCTTCTCTTTTGTTATGAAAGATTTCCAAAACACTTGTGCCAGATATGAGAGATCAAAGTACTGCCCATAGAATTGTTTCCAGAAAGAAGAACAAGTGGTCAGAGCTCAAATAAACTGATTTTTTAAAAAGCTTCTTCACTCCAATTAAGCTGATACTTCCTCTGTGTGACTCATTTCAAACATAATTAAACTAACATGACAAGACCAATGATTCTGTCAAAGAGAGAACTGAAAGACACAAGATTATAGCCCTTCCTGCAGCTGAAGTTCTATTGTCATTTACCCCACGTTTACCCACTGCAGATATAAAATCTGTCACCCTGCAAGAGCAGAGGTGTAAGTTTTGCCTAGAGGTGCCCAGTATGGGAAAAAGAAAATAGGAGAAGTTTAAGAGTAAGAAAACAGTCAATTTGTTTTCACAATTAAAGGCTGAGAATTTAAATAGATGTTATCTTAAATGAGACAACCAGAGGGAGGGTGTCTAGAACTGGATTGAAACAACAAAAGTGATACCTTAGGTGGCTATGCACCCCATTAGTGAACCAGAAACCAGGGAAAAGCCATTTCAAATTGTGCTGTGCCTTCCTGCCTGAGTGTTCAGCTGGCTCCCAGGAAGTACTCTTGGCTAATTAATGACAACCAAATCTAATCTTGCTCTTGTTTGCATGTGGCTCTGTGTGTATGTAAAAGGAATGGGATCTTTTTCTGCCAAATGTTCTACAGTTAAGCTTGTTACTGGAAAAGGACAAGACGGTGAAGGTTTCTAGGTAATTTTTCTCAACTTTAAACAAAAAGAGCCAATTCCTGTTTGCTTCACAGCAATGTACTAATAAACAATGCAAAATGTAAATGGATCCTATAGCAGGTGTATCATGAGGATATTATTTTAGAACCTGTGGCAGTATATGGACAAGCATATTCCCTTGTCTACCTGGGCTCTTGAAACTCATCCAAAAATTCAGAATTGCTAGGAACAACTGTTTTAAATTTGAGAAGTTAAAAAATATCGTGGTTAATAATAATATATTATATATTTCAAAAGAGTTAAATAAGAGAATTTTTTATATTCTCTATTCTCACCACAAAAAGTGATAAATATTTGAGATGATTGATATGTTAATTAGCCTGTTTTGTTCATTCTACAATGTACATATGCATAAAAACATGTTGTATCTCATAAATTTATAGAATTATTATTTGTCAATTAAAAATAAAATAAAACTTAAAACATATCTTGGTAAAGCCATACAAAATAATGATGGTTTAAGGTGATACTAAAATTACCTTACATTATTTCTGTGACATTTTCCTTTAATGTTCGATATTTATTACATTTTCATGAATTAAAAAATTAAAATGCATCAGATAGATGTGACTGCTCAGAGAATTTTGCAATGAGGTCTTAGGTAGTATGAAGTATGGTAGTTAATTTTATAAATTCATATCTTGTACAGTTTTCTGAAAGCAGAGCCCAAGACTAATTTTTCCTTTTAAATGATGCTCCTTGTCATTTAGAATCATAAGCCCCATCAGTCATCAGGTACCTGAAGTGAGAAATGTGGGGCTCTCTCAGGCTGCCGGAGGCTGCTGCCTCCCTTCTGTTCTTCCTTAGGCCCTGAGCCCTAAGCTCCTTGGCAATCCTTAGCTTGGATGGGAGACGAGATAGATAGAGGGACCAAGTAGTCACAGCAAAGCAGAGGTAATTTAACCAAAGGCTTCTGGGGATTTTGCTCTATACTATGTTTTGAATCTCCTTTTTGTGCCAGGCACACAGTTGGGCACTGGGATGAATAAAGCAAATAAAGCAAAGATGAATAAAGCACATTCCCTACCACCGGGAAGCTTGCACTATAGACAAGGAGATAAGTATACAAAAATATAATTGACTGCTTGTGTGTCAAGTGATATAGAAAAGTTTTCAGTGAGCCTAGTATAGAATGAGGGGTCAGAAATGGCTTTCTGGAGAACATGTTACCTCACCTGGGTCTTAAAGGATTGGTGGAAGAGAGTCAGCCAAATGGATGTGGAGAAGCAGGTAGACTTCTAGGCAGAATCAGGAAAATCAGAAATTGCATGAAATGTGTAGGGAATTACAAAACATTCAGCATGGGGGTAGCATAATTTTTGAGAAATATTGGCAAGGTGAAAATCATTGTCAGGCTTAAATATTTTTTCCAAAGGAAAAGCAGACTTCTTTCAAGGTGATAATTAATTTTTCCTAGTTGTGGCCAAATATCACATTGGGCAAATTGTCCTGGAAGCTCCTTCTCCATTGCCTCCTCTGATAGAATGCCAGCTCATCTAACAATGGATGGGAGGATGAATGGTAGGAAAAGAAGGCTTGGTATCTCAATGTATATACACAGTGGGCTGAGCTGGAGAGGTAAGGACTAAAAAGGAAGAAGGGATGGAAAAAAAGGATGAAAGGAATGTTTATACAGGTATGTTTCTTGCTGAGAATATTTATTAATTTTTCTAAAACTTGTAAAGGGGTAAGGAAAAAATCAGCCCAACCTGTATATCCAAGGGACACTTGCATAAACCCACACAAGGGACTGTTTTGTGCATTTATTTAACTTCAAATGCATTTTGGGGTGCTCTGTTGAACAGGATTGGGACAATCAGATGGAGCATCATTAAGTTTCCTTGGTAGAAAGCACGATGAGCCCTTTGTTCCAAGGAAAGAAGACATTTAGATTTTATCCTCTTATTTTGGAGACCAGGCCAGGGTAAATCAAATTCTGCCTTTACATTTTGCCTTTTCCGATGAAGGAATGCAGTCTCCAGGAGAGAAATAACAGAGCAGAGGAGTCAAGACCACAGGCTGTGGAGCCGAGACAGAAGTAAGGCCCAGTCCAGTTCTGCCACGTCGTAATTGGGGATCTTGCACAAATTAGCTAATCTTGAAGAGCCCTGGTTTCTGAATACCTACTTCATTGAGTTGCTGGGATTTTTTTTTTTTTTGAGACAAACTCTCACTCTGTTGCACAGGCTGGAGTGCAATGGCGCGATCTCAGCTCACTGCAAACTCCGCCTCCCGGATTAAAGTGATTCTCCTGCCTCAGCTTCCCAAGTAGCTGGGATTACAGGTGGCTGCCACCATGCCCAGCTAATTTTTGTATTTTTAGTATAGAGACGGGGTTTCACCATGTTGGCCAGGCTGGTCGCGAACTCCTGACCTCAGGTGATCCACCTGCCTTCGCCTCCCAAAGTGCTGGGATTACAGGTGTGAGCCACCATGCCCAGCATTGCTGGGAAATTAAATGAGATTGTGTGTAATCAGTTTCACACAAGCCTAAGTTTCCCTCCTTAAGAGTGCACACAATAAAACTAGATATGAAGATCATCTTCTGAGGAATTAAAAACGTGAAAGATAGCTTACCCTTTGCTGGAGAAGACGTCTGATGACTTCATACTAGTAAAAGAAGAGAATGGCTTCTCATCTTGTATTTTTAGCTGTATAGGTCGTTTTACTCCCCAGAAAATGTCCAGCATTCCTTCAACAATTAGTTTGCCATCTTCAGTCTAAGGAAAAAATGAATAATCCCCCAATTGTTTTTGTATTATTTATAGACGGTAAATGTTTCAACTGAAGATGTAGAAATTAAGTGCGTAAGAAGCCTTAATAGATTAAAAAGAAATGCCAGGGTTATTGTTTGGCTTTCCAATTTATCTACAAAGCAATTCTATTTTTAAAACATTCTTTTATTTTTGAAAACAGCTATACCCAGCAAAGTGAGTAAATCATAATGGTAATGGCATGTCCACCAGAGGGCACAGTATGTCAAAATGCTTTCTGAACTCTAATTCTTCCATTAAGTGGAATTTTAATTCTCTAATTTTGTTTAATTTAAAATTAAAGCAGATTTAAAAATTATACTGAACTAGAAATTAGAAAAAAACAGCCATTTAAAGATTTAGCAGCTATTTCCTCATTGCTGAACAGAAAAAAATTTAACTCACAAAGTTATGCAAAACAAGCAAAATAACACGTGTGAAAACTATAAAAATTCCCTCTCCCTCTCCCTCTCCCTCTCCCTCTCCCTCTCCCTCTCCCTCTCCCTCTCCCTCTCCCTCTCCCTCTCCCTCTCCCTCTCCCTCTCCCTCTCCCTCTCCCTCTCCCTCTCCCTCTCCCTCTCCCTCTCCCCTCTTTTTTCGGTCTCCCTCTCCTTCTTTTTTCGGTCTCCCTCTGTTGCCGAATCTGGACTGTACTGCCGGGATCTCGGCTTGCTGCAACCTCCCTGCCTCGGGCTCCTGTGACTCTCCTGCCTTGGCCTGCCGAGTGCCTGGGATTGCAGGCGCGCGCCGCCACGCCTGAATGGTTTTTGTATTTTTGGTGGAGACGGGGTTTCGCCGTGTTGACCGGGCTGGTCTCCAGCTCCTGGCCTCGAGTGATCTGCCTGCCTCGGCCTCCCGAGGTGCTGGGATTGCAGACGGAGTCTCGCTAACTCAATGCTCAATGGTGCTCAGGCTGGAGTGCAGTGGTGTGATCTCGGCTCTCTGCAACCTCCACCTACCAGCCTCCTGCCTTGGCCTCTTAAAGTGCTAAGATTACAGCCTCTGCCCCACCGCCACCCCGTCTAGGAAGTGAGGAGCGTCTCTGCCTGGCCGCCCATCGTCTGGGATGTGAGGAGCCCCTCTGCCCGGCCGCCCTATCTGGGAAGTGAGGAGCGCCTCTGCCCGGCCGCCCATCATCTGGGATGTGAGGAGCGCCTCTGCCCGGCTGCCACCCCGTCTGGGAGGAAGTGAGGAGCGCCTCTGCCCGGCTGCCCCGTCTGGGAGATGAGGAGCACCTCTGCCCGGCCGCCCCGTCTGGGAGGAAGTGAGGAGCGCCTCTGCCCTGTTGCCCTATCTGGGAAGTGAGGAGCGCCTCTGCCTGGCCGCCACCCCGTCTGGGAAGTGAGGAGCGCCTCTGCCCGGCTGCCACCCCATATGGGAAGTGAGGAGCGCCTCTGCCCAGCCGCCCCTTCTGGGAGGTGAGGAGCGCCTCTGCCCAGCCGCCCCGTCTGGGAGGTGAGGAGTGCCTCTGCCCGGCCGCCCCGTCTGGGAGGTGAGGAGCGCCTCTGCCTGGCCGCCACCCCGTCTGGGAGGAAGTGAGGAGCACCTCTGCCCAGCTGCCCCATCTGGGAAGTGAGGAGCGCCTCTGCCCGGCTGCCGCCCCCTATGGGAAGTGAGGAGCGCCTCTGCCCGGCCGCCCACTCTGGGAAGTGAGGAGCGCCTCTGCCCGGCCGCCCACTCTGGGAAGTGAGGAGCGCCTCTGCCCGGCCGCCCACTCTGGGAGGTGAGGAGTGCCTCTGCCCGGCCGCCCCGTCTGGGAGGTGAGGAGCGCCTCTGCCTGGCCGCCACCCCGTCTGGGAGGAAGTGAGGAGCACCTCTGCCCGGCCGCCCACTCTGGGAGGTGAGGAGCGCCTCTGCCTGGCCACTCCGTCTGGGAAGGGAGGAGCGCCTCTGCCCGGCCACCCCGTCTGGGAGGTGAGGAGCGCCTCTGCCCGGCTGCCACCCCGTCTGGGAGGAAGTGAGGAGCACCTCTGCCCGGCTGCCCCATCTGGGAAGTGAGGAGCGCCTCTGCCCGGCCGCCACCCCATACGGGAAGTGAGGAGCGCCTCTGCCTGACCACTCCGTCTGGGAGGTGAGGAGCGCCTCTGCCCGGCCGCCCCGTCTGGGAGGTGAGGAGTGCCTCTGCCCGGCCGTCACCCCATCTGGGAGGAAGTGAGGAGCACCTCTGCCCGGCCGCCCCGTCTGGGAGATGAGGAGCACCTCTGCCCGGCCGCCCCGTCTGGGAGATGAGGAGCACCTCTGCCCGGCCGCCCCGTCTGGGAGGTGAGGAGTGCCTCTGCCCGGCTGCCACCCCGTCTGGGAGGAAGTGAGGAGCACCTCTGCCCGGCCGCCCCCTCTGGGAAGTGAGGAGCGCCTCTGCCTGGCCGCCACCCCGTCTGGGAGGAAGTGAGGAGCGCCTCTGCCTGGCTGCCCCATCTGGGAAGGGAGGAGCACCTCTGCCCGGCCGCCACACCGTCTGGGAAGTGAGGAGCGCCTCTGCCTGGTCGCCCCGTCTAGGAGGTGAGGAGCTCCTCTGCCCGGCCGCCCAGTCTGGGAAGTGAGGAGCGCCTCTGCCCGGCCGCCCTGTCTGGGAGGTGAGGAGCGCCTCTGCCTGGCCGCCACCCCATCTGGGAGGAAGTGAGGAGCGTCTCTGCCCGGCCGCCCCGTCTGGGAAGTGAGGAGCGCCTCTGCCCGGCCGCCCCCTCTGGGAAGTGAGGAGCGCCTCTGCTCGGCCGCCCCAGTGAGGAGCGCCTCTGCTCGGCCGCCCCGTCGGGGAAGTGAGGAGCGCCTCTGCCCGGCCGCCCCGTCTGGGAGGTGAGGAGCGCCTCTGCCCGGCTGCCACCCGGTCTGGGAGGAACTGAGGAGCGCCTCTGCCCGGGCGGCCCCGTCTGGGAAGCGAGGAGCGCCTCTGCCCGGGCGGCCCCGTCGGGGAAGCGAGGAGCGCCTCTGCCCGGGCGGCCCCGTCGGGGAAGTGAGGAGCGCCTCTGCCCGGCCGCCCCGTCTGGGAGGAGAGGAGCGCCTCTGCCCGGGCGGCCCCGTCTGGGAAGCGAGGGGCGCCTCTGCCCAGCCGCCCTGTCTGGGAGGTGAGGAGCGCCTCTGCCTGGCTGCCCTGTCTGGGAGGTGTACCCAACAGCTCCGAAGAGACAGCGACCATCGGGAGCGGGCCATGAGGACGATGGCGGTTTTGTTGAAGAGAAGGGGAGGAAGTGTGGGGAAAGGAAGGAGAGATCAGATTGTTGCTGTGTCTGTGTAGAAAGGGGTGGGCATAGGAGACTCCATTTTGTTCTGACTAGGAGAAATTCTTCTGCCTTGGGATGCTGTTGATCTATGGCCTTTCCCCCAGCCCCCTGCTCTCTGAAACATGTGCTGTGTCAACTCAGGGTTAAATGGATTAAGGGTGGTGCAAGATGTGCTTTGTTAAACAGATGCTTGAAGGCAGCATGCTCTTTAAGAGTCATCACCACTCCCTAATCTCAAGTACTCAGGGGCACAAACACTGCAGAAGGCCGCAGGGTCCTCTGCCTAGGAAAACCAGAGACCTTTGTTCATGTGTTTATCTCCTGACCTTCTCTCCACTATTATCCTATGACCCTGCCATATCCCCCTCTCCGAGAAACACCCAAGAATGATCAATAAATACTTCAGAAATTAAAAAAAAAAAAAAAAAGAAAACTATAAAAATTCAAAACAGATATATTTTTTGTAAAAACAATAGCATTTGAAGAATTTCTTTAAAATTAGAAATACTGTAGTATAACAGAAGAAGGAGACAAACTTAACATCATGAATTTTGTGGAAACTTTTGAATTAAAGTATAAATAATCATTATATATATGAAAGTGCTTTTCCAATGTTAAAGTAATGTTTTCTGTTATAGAAACTTTGGAAAATGTAGAAACTAACAAAGGTCATATGCCAGCCACCCAATACCTATTTTAACATTCATTAACTATTATTAATATTATGAAGAATCGTTAGACAACATTTAATAACTCAATTCTTATTTGAGAGCATAATGAAAACTCCAGACTCTGGAATCAGACAGACCTGTGCTCAAACCCTGGCTCTGCCACTTCCTAGTTGTGGCCTTGGACAAGTCGCTGGCTACCTTTAAACTTGGGCTTTCTCATGTGAAAAACAGACATTATAATAACCCCTAATTCACAGCACCTGGCATTCAATAGGTGCTCTACATTACTGTTTATTATTTCTTTGGCTGATAAACTTGCTTTGGAATCACTCCTGAAACAAAGTTTTGCACTTCTTCCACTTTTGACTTTACATTTCAGATTACTAAGAGGTCAGGTTACCAATCAGTTGTTTTCTACAATCAAACACAATTTATTCCTTGAAATGACTGTATATGATATAGATTATATAGTTAATGGTGGATAGCATTCTTTCTCTGCCTAACTAGAACTCAATTAAGCCTTTGTATCAAAAACTCATAGAATCTCTGAAAAGAAAAACAAAACCCACTACTCTGCTGAGGTTGTTAAATTCTTCATTGCTATATCTCCAGCTTTTAAAATGGTGTCTGGTACATGGCAGACATTCAATAAATATTTGTTTAGTTAATTGATTAATTAACCAAAGATGAATAAAGCCACATATTGTCATCCAAGGACTGCCCCTTTTAAACAGTGTCAGAAGATTTGAAAAGTTCCGAATTATGACTTTATTGATCAGTGTGTAAAGATTGAAAGGTCTGGTAGCCTCACTGTACACTTCACCTCATACAGTTTTTAAAAATTATATAAAACATGAAACTATTTTAAAAAATTAAATAACTTTTTTTTTTTTTGTGACAGAGTCTCCCTGTGTCACCGAGGCTGGAGTACAGTGGTGTGATCTCAGCTTACTGCAATCCCCATCTCCTGGTTCAGGTGATTCTCCTGTCTCAGCCTCCCAAGTAGCTGGGATAACAGGCATGCACCACTATGCCTGGGTAACTTTTGTATTTTTTTTTTTAGTGGAGACAGGGTATTGTTATGTTGGCCAGGCTGGTCTCGAACTCCTGACCTCAGGTGATCCACCTGCCTCGGCCTCCCAAAGTGCTGGGATTATAGGCATGAGCCACCGCACCTGACCTGAATAACTTTTGTATTATAAATGGAGCACTGATGTACAGAATTGGAAAGAATATGCCTCAACTTAAATGTTCATAACACCAAAACTCAAACATTCACCTAAAGGAAACAAACTTAACATCATGAATTTTGTGGAAACTTTTGAATTAAAGTATAAATAATCATTTTCCTAGTTTTAATCTTTTCCTACATTTTATATTTGTATAATTATATATATTAAAGATTTAAGATATAGGACAATGTTGAAATAATTTAAAATTAGGCTCACTTCTTTATAAAGGGATTAGTTATTTAATTCCATATATTATTGAATTTGGGAAAGTAACTGAAATACCCAATTGAACTAAATCATTTAAGCTTAATAGGAAAGGCCAGAGTGCTTTGTAAATTTCCTTCTGTCCAAACTGTAGATTTAAGCCAAATCATGGTTGCCTAAAGTCCATGCTGTGCCATGAAATTAAATCAGGAGTAGAAAATTCTAATGTCCCCTTTGGCCAGGAAGATATTGTAAATATGTAAAGTGAGCCCCATCAGAATACAAGGCTGAGTGAAGAGACGTGTGGAGAATGAAACACTGAAATTAAATAAAAAGAAAAAAAGTAAACATAAGGCCACTTTGTACAGTAGCCTGCCAGTGGCACTCCTAAAAATGCTTTTGAAGAAATAAAGGACGTTCAAATAGCAAGAGAGGAAGTCAAACTATCCCTGTTTGCAGATGACATGATCTTATATTGAGAAAACCCCATCATTCCAGCCCAAAAGCTTCTTAAGCTGATAAGCAACTTCAGCAAAGTCTCAGGATACAAAATTGATGTGCAAAAGTTGCTAGCATTCCTATACACCAACAACAATCAAGCCGAGAGCCAAATCCCAAACAAACTCCCACAGAAAGAATAAAATACCTAGGAGTACAGCTAACAAGGGAAGTGAAAGACAGTTACAAAGATAACTATAAGTCACTGCTCAAAGAAATCAGAGATGACACAAACAAATGGAAAATCATTCCATGATCATGGATAGGAAGAATTAATATTGTTAAGATGGCAATACTGCCCAAAGCAATTTGTAGATTCAATGCTATTCCTATTAAACTACTGTTGACATTCTTCACAGAACTAGAAAAAACTATTTTAAAATTCATATGAATCCAAAACAGCCTGAATAGCCAAGGCAATCCTAAGCAAAAGAACAAAGCTGGAGGCATCACACTACCCGACTTCAAACTATACTACTGGACTACAGTAACCAAAACAGCATGATACTGGTACGAGAACAGACACACAGACTGATGGAACAGAGTAGAGAACCCAGAAATGAGACTGCATATCTACAGATATCTGATCTTCAACAAATCTGACAAAAACAAGCAAAGGGGAAAGGATTCCCTAGTCAATAAATGGTGCTCAGATAACAGGCTAGCCATATACAAGAAACTGAAACTGGACCCCTTCTTTACACCATATACAAAAATTAACTCAGGATGGACTAATGATCTAAATGTAAAACATAAAACTATAAAAACACTGGAAGATAACTAGGTAATACCATCCAGGACACAGGCATGGGCAAAGATTTCATGATGAAGATGCCAAAAGCAATTGCAACAAAACCAAATATTGGCAAATGGGATCTAATTAAACTAGAGCTTCTGTACAGCAAAACAAACTATCAATAGAGTAAACAGACAATCTACAGAATGGGAGAATATTTTTGCAAACTATGCATCTGACAAAGATCTAATATTCAGCATCTACAAGGAACTTAGACAAATTTACAAGGGAAAAAACCAAACAACCCCATTAAAAAGTGGGCAAAGGACATGAGCAAACACTTCTTAAAAGAAGACGTACATGTGGCCAGCAATCATATGAAAAAGCTCTACATAACTGATGATCAGAAAAATGCAAATCAAAACCACCATGAGATGCCATCTCACACCAGTCAGAATGGCTATTATTAAAAAGTCAAAAAATAACAGATGCTGGTGAGGTTGTGGAGAAAAAGGAACCCTTATACACTGCTGGGAAGTGTAAATTAATCTAATCATTGAGGAAGACAGTGTGTTGATTCCTCAAAGACCTAAAGACAGAAATACCATTTGACCCAGCAATCCCATTACTGGGTATATACCCAATGGAGAAAAAATCATTTTATTATAAAGACATATGCACATATATGTTCATTGCAGCACTATTTATAATAGCAAAGACATGGAATCAACCTAAATGGCCATTAATGATGGACAGGATAAAGAAAATGTGGTACATGTACACCATGGAATACTATGCAGCCATAAAAAGAACAAGACCATGTCCTTTGCAGGGATGGAGCTAGAGGCCATCATTCTTAGCAAACTGATGCAGGTATAGGAAACCTAATATTGTTTGCTTTCACTTATAAGTGGGAGCTAAAGGATAAGCACACATGGACACATAGAGGGGAACCACAGACACTGAGGCCTATCAGAGGGTGGAATTTGGGGGGAGGGATAGGACCAGGAAAAATAACTAATGGGTACTAGGCTCAGTAGCTGGGTGATGAAATAATCTGTACAACAAACCACCATGACACATGTTTACCTATGTAACAAACTTGCACTTGTACCCCTGAACTTAAAAGTTAGAAAAATGCTTTCTAGCTTCAGGACTTTCCTGAATTCTTTAATATTTCAAAATTTTTATTATTTTGATATAGTGCACATCTATTGGAATCTAATGCATTCATTTTAAAACCCAAATCAAATTTGACATTACAGATGCATCATAATTTATTTGAATAATCCCTAATTGATAGAAACATCTTCAGTTTTCTGCATTACAAATGACATCACAATGAACACCTTTCTATATACATTCTGATGCATTTGTAAGAAAGTATTGTGATAGATTTTCAGTGGAAATGCTGTTAAAATATTCATATTCTATTTTTAAAATAGAAAGAAAATATGTCGTTAAAATTTTTAAATGCTTTTCTATCTCAAAAATGCTTAGAAAGTCACAAGTGTTCCAAGCCCAAGTCTAAAAGAATCATAATCAAGTTAAACTTTCACCTCTTTCTTCCAGAATTGTGTGTGTGTGTTTGTGTGTGTGTGTGTGAATAACACTGGATTGCCTTTCTTCAGTGGGCTTACCTCTCCATATAAAATATGCAGATTTTTCTGGTTCTCATAAAAAATGTTATAGGTCTTCAATAAAGAATTAAGTTGTTCCCTAAAAATAAAAAAAAATTAATTACAATCAGTCTTAGAGTTTTTAAGGTAAAAGGTGATAATGGTACTTTCATAAAGGTATGAGATAGAAAGTAGTTTAATGGAATATCTACTGTTCTGTCACTTTAACTTAACATAGGTCGTTGGAAGTGGAAGCATTCTTAAAATATCAGCAAATGTTGAAGGTGCTAATTCATAAATAAATAACCAAAGGTGGGAAATGACTGAGGACAAAAATGGTGAGAACAGTGTTCTGTAGCAGGAGGCAGCCACAAAACAGGAATTTGGTTTCATATTCCTTTTTGTATTTCAACATTTTTAATCAACCTAAATTAAGCACTGGTGTGTGACTGATACCATCTCTCTATACACTACTCCCTCCTGTGTGCCCAGGGCATGGGATGGGACACCAGTGCCCCAACTCTCCAAATCTGTGTTACCTTGTGTAAGTCACTTAGTATCCCTGAATTTCCACAGCTGTGAAATGAAGGTGATCTGTCCTACTTGCCGGGGCTGTTTAGACTATTAAAGGCAACCATAGAAGTCAAAGATCCCAGCTGGCTGGGTGAAGCAACAGTGAGCAAAAGCTCATTGTTACTGTGGCAGGGGAGCTTCTCTCCTGGCCTGCCCCACACAGCTGACAATGGCAGGCTCTGGCCAGGAAAGTTTGTAGGGGAGGAGCCCTCTACATTTCCGCCCTTCCAGCTGGGTATCAAGATCTGAGACCAGATGTGCTGGTGAGTGACTCAGCGCTTTCTTGCCTGGAAACTCCTCCCTGTGTCTCCCACTGGGAACACAGCTGTGGTAAGGAATGCTCCTGACTTATCTCACCCTTTGTGGCAGGTGGGCCCTGGCAGTGGGAACACTGGCTCTTACCATACCTCTATTCTATCTTTCTCTCAGTGTCTCTACATCTTGAGATGCTCCTCTTGAGATGATCATCATTTCTCACTTGGATTATTGCAGCAGCCTCCTAAAAGCCTCCCCGTATCTGTTGTTTACTCTCAACAGCAGAAACTATTTTAATGCAAGCCTGACCATCTCTCCTCTTTGCTCAGAACTCTTCAATGTCTTCTTGTTTTTCAGATTAAAAGCCAACATCCTTACAATGGCTTAAAAGGCTGGATGTGACTGGTCTTCTGTTACCTCTTTCATCTCATTTCTTCCCACCCTTCCCTCACTCCATGCAACCACCAGCCTCCCTGGTGTTCCTTGGCCACTCCAGACAGACGCCCATCTTGGGGCCTTTGCACTTGCTGATCCCTCTGCCCAGAATGATCTTCCCCCAAACGTTCACCTTGCCAGCTCATTCATCTTTAATTATTTAATCAAAAGTCATCTTCTCATGAAGTCCTTTCTGATTACCCAATCTAAAAGTTCACCTTCTCCCAGCATTTCATATCTTGATTTTCTCCTTTGCCCCGTCCCTGAGTCACCTTCTACACATTTTACTTATTTCCTTATGTTCTGTCTCCTCCATTGAATGTAGCTCCAACAGGGCAGGGGTACGTACACATTTTGTTCACACTGTATCCTGTGCCTGGAAGAATACTTGGTACATAGCAGGTACTTGACAAATTCTGGTTGACTAAAATTATCTGGAAATACTCATTTCCTAAACAACAATAAACAAAGGAAGAAAAGCTTTCTCATACAAGCAGTTTTATTAAAAAAAAAAAGACCCAACAAGCCATGATATTAAAATTCCAAGTATTTCAATTGCTAAAATCCCTTTGATCCTCAATATCTGTCTCTGTCTCATAGGAAAATGAGAGGGTAGGGAGTTTGGTCCACTTTATTCACTCCTGTGTTCCTGGTTCTCAGAGCAGAAACTTGCTCACAGTAGGCTCTTCTTCAATAAATACTGAATATTGAATGACAGAATTTATATATACTGACTGTTACATGTTTGAAATCACGTAAGCATATATGTTGCCATTGGCTTTTTCTCACTTGTAATTTTCAAGGTGTATGTTTCCAAGGATCAATACACTCCACACAACTGCCATAAAAATGATTCTCCTGAAGTCCTCCATACTGTCGGTCCATTTCCCAAATGGATTACTTTCAATTTTTAATGTTAATGAACACATCTCTTCTAAATATCACTGGTCACACTGATTTTGTTCTCCTGGCGTCATTGTCACAGGATATCTCCTAAAAATTATACTACTGGCCAAGAACATGAACATGATTTATAGCATTCATTGTTTAGTGCCAGAACACTGTTAAGAAATTTCACCATAAAGAAATTTTACTGTAAATAAATTTCAGGGACACTTGGGATGCAACTCCTGATATGCTGAGCTGTGAGAGTCGCTATGAAAGCAAATGGAGCCTTACATAATCTTATTCCCTCAGCTTCTGCTTCTGATAAAAGTACATTATATAGTAGAGTATGAGAGGCCTTTAAAGTGTTTACTTCAGGATCATGTGCAGTTGGAAAATGTTTCTGAACCTGAATAGAGCCTGACTAAATCCTCAACTGAAATAAGTCTACAAATGACATAAGGAGTTGGCAGACGGTGGTCCCAGGCTGCCTGTTTTTGTAAACAAAGTTGTATTGGAATATCACCACACTGATTTGTCTGCTCATTGTCTATGGCTGTTTTTCTGTTATAACTGCAGAGATGAGTAGTTGTAACAGAAACCATATGACCTACAGAGCCTGAAATATTTCTAATCTGGCTCTTCATAGAGAAAGTCTTCCAATCTGTAATCCACTGTGTAATACAGGGTAGCTGGATACCATAGAAGTCTTCCGTATTTTTCTCACCGTGAGTAGAATCTTTTTGATTATTAAGGACTTTGAAGGATTCTGGAGTGTTGAAGATTAGAGCTCAGTAAACTAAAGTATTGGAGTAAAATTAGGTAAATTAGTGGTGCAATACAAAGCAAGGAATTAGAAAAAAAATTTAGAAGTTGCCTGAACAAATTATAGCAATGGTGAATGTTGTCCAAACATTTCTTTTAATCGTGTGTACACCTTACCAGAGAAACTTTTGAAGATGATTAGTTTATGTACCTGATGAAACAATATGTCTAATATAACCTTGAAAATAAAATGTATGTCTGTAACATTCTAATTTAACTTGGCATTAGGGGAACAACAAGGTGAAGAATTACTGTTAAGTTGATCATCTCTGTCTATTCACATCACACCATCCCACAGAAGGTCATTTATTCAACATGATACAGTTGCTGTGTGAGCACAGTCAAGAGGCCTCAGTCATGCTGGGAGGGTGGGTGAGAGCTTTAAGGAATAGATGTTGCCTACGGTGAACCTTGTTGGTGAAGATTAAACAGGAAAAGAAGAGTGTAATGAGTTTACTTGGCAAAGAAACAACATTAAAAGGGACATGTAGCTATTTCTATAGTTCTCAGAAAAAACCCAAGAGTTGGGATTCCAAGAATGCAACACGTAAAATGGGGAATGCTGAGCAATGAACGCGCCCTGTGAACCATTTTAAGAAACTTGGAATTCACTTCGCAGGTAATGGGCAGCTATTGAAGATTCTAGGCAGGGGAAAGACATGATGATACCAAGGATCACTAGGTAGAAGGTGGAAGATAGATTTCAGTACGAGACAAGATAGAGGCAGCAAGATGAGTGAGACCACTGCAACACTAGTGTGATAGAGGTGCAGAAATGAGGCTGATGTTCCACGGAAAGGTGAACAAATATGCCATGTCTATAGAAGGTTCTAAAGTCCAGAAAGGACCTATAATAATTACAGGCACTGTATGGTTTAGAAGACCCAAAAGCAATCACTAAAGTGTTATCTGGGCAGTCCCTAGTCAATAAGAGGAGCCCTGATTTAATATACACTGTGGCCTGTCAGTGGTAATTTTAACAGATTTTTTTTTTAGGGTCCACCTAAGTGTTACATGTGGACCCCCTCAAAAAGAATTTGTGCACCTTTCCCCCTCAAACCCGTAAAAGTTCACCTTCCAACATGATCAGACTGCTTAGCATAAACTGTTTGATGGCCCTTAAAATACTTTAAAATGGGTGATAAGAAATGGATTCTATGTCCAGTTTTCCAGTTTACAAGTATGTGATGTCCAAGGCACGCCCAAGAAATAGACACAAATTTCGGCCGGGCGCGGTGGCTCATGCCTGTAATCCCAGTACTTTGGGAGGCCAAGACGGGTGCATCACGAGGTCAGGAGATAGAGACCATCCTGGATAACACGGTGAAATCCCGTCTCTACTAAAAATACAAAAAAATTAGCCGGGCGCGGTGGCGGGCGCCTGTAGTCCCAGCTACTCATGAGGCTGAGGCAGGAGAATGGCGTGAACCCAGGAGGCGGAACTTCCAGTGAGACGAGATTGCGCCACTGCACTCCAGCCTGGGCGACAGAGCAAGTTTCCGTCTCAAAAGGAGAAAGAAAGAAAAAGAAATAGACACAAGTTTCTCACACTTTTATATGTGAGACATAAAAAATTGATTTTCTAGGAAAGGGCCTTGGTTTTTGGAACATGAAACACTGTATCACAATATGTAACAAGAGTGTTTTTAAACATCGTCAAACACTATATAATAAGGATGGTGTTTTCACTAAACTGAAGAAAACCAAACTTCCATATAAACTGGACTTCTAGCTAAATGAACATATAAATTATAAGTTTCTCCAGGATGGAAGTTGGCACCCTGCCACAAGCAGTGTGGAGAGAGAATCCTGGTATAAGCTGATGAATACTCAGGATTCTTCATCATGGCCCTGGAAGAGAGCTAGCCAGTGAGTGACTGACCTTGGTAGGGGGCAGGTCAGCGGGAGGGATGCTGAGGCGATCCCAGGGTCCTGTTCCTTTAAGGCTCCAGCTTGGTTTTAAAGAGTAATAGTGGACCCAGAGTTTACTGTAAAATGCTCTGGTGTACTTTGTACTTTGTGGCCTGAATTGCAGCTGTTCAGCCGATGGGAATTACCCGCATTCTGACGTTTGCCATGAATAATGTACTTAGCATGAAATGAGTTCCTCAATCTTATCAGGTATTTGTCTGGCTGGAAGAAACTTTTTATTTAATTTTATAAAACTGTAATATACATGAATGTGGGACAGGATTATGGGTGGAAGTGAATTATGTCTCATATTCATAGATAGAGTGGATGTCAAATATTAGTTGTACTGAGAGATTTTTTTTCTCTTGTTTTAATAATGACTTACAGCATAATTAAGTGGCTATCCTAGTCCTTCCCTAAAAGGCAAAGAACCCTGTCCTAGTCTTTACAAAGTGATTCTTACAGTTTGAACCCACTAAGGACAAAGCATAAACATTGTCATATGCCATCACCCTACACAAACTTGAAAGACTTCCGTGTGATACAAATGAACCTCAGGGGAAAATACACTCAACGAAGCTGCCAAAGGCATATTTAGCCCCTGGCTGTGCTTCCTGAGTTTGTGTTACTTCTGCTTCTTGGAGACTCGCTGAAAAATGTTCATGGTTCCAATTAGGCAGTCACTGAGCTGCTTAGTGACAACAGCATTAAGAACAACATTCCATCCCAGCACTTTGGGAGGCCGAGGTGGGCAGATCACGAGGTCAGGAGATCGAGACCATCCTGGCTAACATGATGAAACCCCATCTCTACTAAAAAATAGAAAAAATTAGCCGAGTGTAGTGGCAGGCGACTGTAGTCCCAGCTACTCGGGAGTCTAGGCAGAAGAATGGCGTGAACCCGGGAGGTGGAGGTTGCAGTGAGCGGAGATCACGCCGCTGCACTCCAGCCTGAGCGACAGTGAGACTCCGTCTCAAAAAAACAAAACAGAACAACCATTCCACTGTGTGTGCTGCCATGTTTAAGAGCAGGAGCCAAGAATATTTGAAACAGACTTCAGCAGGTGAAAAACTGAGGGAGAAAAGGATAGTGCTAATTAGTTCTCTTGCACAGGTTTTCTTTTTCCCATTGATTTTGTTCACAATATTAAATTTTAGCAGTGAGGCTATTTAACAATTTCATATGTCAGGTTCAAAAAGCTGAATTTAGAACTTTATATTTTTATAAAATAACTACGAAATATTAAACATATTAAAAATTACATTAAATATGTAAAGGTAACAAACTGATTATTTGCTGGGAATTAAGGTTGTGATTTTTATTTTCTATGTTGTAATTCTATATACCTTATAAATTCTTTTCTTTCTTTTTTTTTGTTTTTTGAGATGGAGTTTCGCTCTTATTGCCTAGGCTGTAGTGCAGTGGTGTGATCCCATCTCATTGCAACCTCCACTTCCTGGGTTCAAGTAATTCTCTTGCCTCAGCCTCCCGAGTAGCTGGGATTACAGGCAGCTGCCGCCAGGCCAGGCTAATTTTCATATTTTCAGTAGAGATGGGGTTTCACCATGTTGGCCAGGCTGGTCTCAAACTCCTGACCTCAGGTAATCCACCTGCCTTGGCCTCCCAAAGTGCTGGGATTACAGGTGTGAGCCACTATGCCTGGCCTGTAAATTCTATATAAGAAATGTGTGATACTTTCATGATATTTTTTAGGTTCATAAAAATGTAATATATACTCTTGTATGTTTTTGGAAAGATGGAATCAGGAAATATGAGGACACAGAAAAGAAGTGAATAAAGCCTTGTCATCAAGCCATTTGCCAAGACAAATCATCATTCCATATTAATGATGTCTGTAATAGAAGCAGAATTCTCCAAACCCATTTTATCCTTTATTCCTGTCCATTTGAATCCTGGAATTAAAATTACAAATTTTGGCTCCTCTTTCATAAACAGCCATGGCTCCAGGTCTTTTCGCTTTTGGCCTCATCTGGTTCAAATGATGAAGAAAGAATGCTTTTCAATCTTTGCATAGAGACCCTCCTCAGCTAGGAAAGTAGGTTATTCACATTTCCTTTGCAAATGAACGGACTGAGTTCCAAAGTCTGGAAACTAAGAAATTTGTGGAGAAGTAGTCTATCTCGATTGAAGTAAAAATGCAAACCCTAAATGATCAGAAAGCTCTGAATTCTATCTCACTCTTCCAACATCAAATACCTGAGGATTTTTCCCTTTTTTCTGCAGCGTCGCCAACATATGTTATTTTTTGACTTTTTTATAAAAGCCATTCTGTCTGGTGTGAGATGGTGTCTCATTGTGGTTTTGACTTGCATTTCTCTGATTAGTGACAATGAGCATTTTTTCATGTTTGTTGGCTGCTTGTATGTCTTCTTTTGAGAAGTGTCTGCCCATGTCTTTTGGCCACTTATATACTGTTGGTGGGAATGTAAATTAGTCCAGTCACTGTGGAAAGCAGTTTGGAGATTTCTCAAAAATCTAAAAGTTGAACTACCTTTCAACCCAACCATCCCTTTACTGGATATAGACCCAAAGGAAAATAAAGCATTCTACCAAAAAGACATACACACCCCTGTGTTTATCACAACACCTTTCACAATAGCAAAGACATGGAATCAACCCAGGTGCCCATCTGTGCTGGATTGGATAAAGACAATGTGGTACATAGACAGCATGGAATACTCTGCAGCCATAAAAAAAGAGCAAAATCATGTCCTTTGCAGCAATATGGATGCAGCCGGAGGCTATTATCCTAAGTGAACTAATATGGAAACAGAAAATCAAATATTGCATGTTCTTACTTACAAGTGAGAGTTTAACACTGAGTACACATGGACATGAAGATGGGAACAATGTGCACTGGGGACCACTAGATGCAAGAGAGAAGGAAGGGGGCAAGGGCTGAAGAGTTATCTATTGGGTACTATGCCCCCTACTGGGATGATGGGTTCATCTGTACCCCAAACCTCAGCATCATGCAAGATAGAGAAGAGGGAGTGGAGCAATTAGGCTGGTACTTAGCTCATATTTGGGTCTTGTTTCTCATTTGTCTGTGGTTTAGCCTTTCATTTCCTGTTTTTCTGAGACAAGCCTTACAGTTTGTTTTTTTTTTAAAGCCAGTTGAAAAGTAAACACAGGTGTGCCACACAACAGCAATCATTATGGGAGCAGATGGAAACTTGCTGTAAAATTACACCCTTTGTGTATGAACAGATAGGGACTTCTGTGCTTATTGAGAATGAGTACCTTGACTTCACACTCTGATGCCCCTTGCTCGCTTGGGAGGGAGACACTATCCTATTTAATGAAGTCTTTCATTCATTGTAGCGATATGCCTTTCGGCCCCCCTGGACATTTGGGATTGTTACTAGAGGGTCTGAAACACAACAGGGAGCCAGTGATTCCCAGGGCCATCAACCTGAGCACGAGCCTGAAAATGGCAGCCTTCCTGACACACAGGCTCTTACACTCACTGGCTCTGCCTTTGTTCTTACACTCACTGGCTCTGCCTTTGTTCTTCAGTAATGCTGCCATGACTTTCACCACTGGTTATCTTTACATCCAACAAAAAAATAATAAGCAAACTCCTTGCTGCTATTCAGGGGATCCTCCAAACATTCTCCACACTAAATCCAGAGTATGTAGAATGTATCTAATCATATCATCTGCTCTGTTAACATCTTTAAATGTCTTAAATGTCTTTCCATTGCTCTTGGGATAAAACCCCCACATCCTTATGGCAGGTTAAGTCCTATTTGGTCTCTCTCCTGCCTTCCTCTTCAGCCTCCTTTCGAGATACATTTTCCCTGTGTCCTGCACCCTAGCACCCTGGGCACCTTTCACTTGTTGGAACTCTTTGCTACATGGCTGTAAGGATTTCTGGCAGATTTCCTGTGTCAGAAACACTCTTCCACCCACTCCCCTGAACTTTGATAACTTCTTCTTAGTCAGATCTCTGTACAAACATTGTTTCTAGGGAAGCCTTCTTGGAATTCTTGTCTAAACTAGGGCTTTGTTCTTTCATAGAACTGGGTTCCTTCCCTCAGAATACATGTCAGTTTGTTTCAGGCCTTTAGACCTATGTGGATCTCAAAATGTGATACCCAGACCAGCAGCATCTGTACCACCTGGGAACTCAGACATGCAAATATTCACCACACCCTAGAACTCCTGAATCAGAAACTCTGGGGATGGAGCCTAGCAATCTTTCTTTTAAAGAACCCTCCAGGTGGTTCTGATAAAGGCTCAGGTTTGAGCTACAGCTTCGGATTGCAAGCTCCACAAGAGTAGGACAGCTACCTCCTCTCCTCTCCTCTCCTCTCCTCTCCTCTCCTCTCCTCTCCTCTCCTCTCCTCTCCTCTCCTCTCCTCTCCCCTCCCCTCCCCTCCCCTCCCCTCCCCTCCCCTCCCCTCCTCTCCTCTCCTCTCCTCTCCTCTCCCCTCCCCACCCCTCCTCTCTACTCTTCTTCCTCTCCTCTCCTCTCCTCCATCCCCTCCCCTCCCCTCTACCCCCTCCGCTCCCCTCTTCCTCCTCCTCCTTGCTTATGATATGCTCTCAAAAGTTATTTGTGTAGGGAATACAGTATAGAAAATTCACACATCCAGAAATTGAAGTAAATTCCATACATGTAATATATTTCTGGAGTCTGAATTTCTGGAGTCTCATAGAAAATCATTGGATTTTCTCTGAGAACATTTTTAGATTATCTTGGGCAGACAAATGATCTCATTGTTTTTAAACCTCCTTAATTGGTAAAATAGGTAACTGCAAAGTAGATAAATTTTACTAGGAATAACAGATTATTAAGTCATATTGATATGCTCAATGACTGTTGACAATATATGCTTATTGAAAAATATCAGATATAAAAAAATCTAATGAATGTCCTTCTTTCACATATGTCATGATGACGTTATTGACCTTTTTGTGACAAAATAACAGATGTGATACCCAGTTTCTCATAATAATTTCTTTTCATTTCACTGGATCATCAAACATGAATAATATGAATTTTTAAAAACAATCCCCATGTGGACAAAAATTCTAATTTTTAAACTAGATGCTCCTAAATATGTGGTTAAAATCCTCTGTCTCTGGCTTATTTTAAAATTCTAACTTTTTATACAAATACGTCAGAACAGGCGCTCTTATACTTTAATTAAAGACAGGTATTCAGCGTTCTTCAGGAGAATGATGCCGTCCTCTTAGAAACTTACCTTCAGGACTCACAGGGGCACACAGTGTTTGCTCCGATTCCTTTGATCAGGAGAAGATCCTGTATATGAAACCTGGGCAAACATTGCCTTCTGGCTGTACTGGCCAGGTAGAAGGCAGCCTCTGGAACACTGGCTCTTTGTGCTTAATTTGTGCTTAGAAGTGCAGGTGGCTGGTTCCTTTGTTTCAACAAAGGTTGCTGGCCAACATGCTTGGAAAAAGAAACTGTTTGGAATAATGCACTTTCTGCTAAAATTTATTACATCATGCTAATTAAACTTATTTACTAAGGACAGGATTGTACACGTGCCTTTTGAGCGGCCCTTAGAAGAGGCATAGACTGCAAAGTTTATATTAGGTTACTAAGTAGCAGAAAAAGTATGATAGGTTCTGAGAGTGAAATCTGATTGGCATTCTAAAACTGGATTTAAACTTCTCCATTAACTTTTTTTAAATACATGGTTAGCATTTATTCACCTCTAAAGTGCCCAGATTTCAGCCTATGACCTAAGGTGAAAATACTTTGAAGGTAACCATAAAAAACATTTATTTTTATTTTTTTCCACCCAGCTCACTATGTGAAGCAGTGTGCAATGATGACTCCAGGCAATAAAACAGCAACTGGAAGCTTAGTCATTTCAGTACACAGCTAACCTGTGCCAATACCCTTTGAACAGGGAAGTTTCTAAACTCAGAGAATTCTCATCCAGTAGTAGGATATAAACGTTATGTTGCCTACTATGCTATTATTAATATCAGGACCTCTTATTTTACTGATCATATGTAATCCTCATGAAATTTGCTGAAACCAAAATTTTGATTATGAAGATTCTGCTTAACTATTAATTTCCATTCTTTTCATGTAGTTCTGTGCAGGAAAATAAAAATACCTCAATAAATTGCTAATTTTTGTCTTGTTTACCACAACAATGCCTAGTAAAGAGAGGGAGCTAAAAAACTACTTGCCAAGTGAATAAATGTGTAGGGGTGTTTGCCAGATTTGTGGTATGCTGGATATCATAGTTGGTCAGTGGCATTGTTATAATTTCTAGTGACAGCCTGGCAGAGATTTCCCCCAGCTCCAGGAATTTTGTTTATGTTAGGAGGTCAGAAGTTCTCAGAACTTTAATCCTTTCCTACTGTGAGAATTTGTTCTCAATACTTCAGTATGCATCAGAAACACATGATTAGTTCTGGGGTGAAGCCCAGGGTCTATACTGTGAACAGGCATCTGATTCAGAAGCAGGTTGTCCATGGACCTCATTTTTAAGAAACGCTTCTTATTCAATCTCAAATGTAATGTGTCCAGAACTGAATTCCGGATCCTCAACTGCAAACCTGCTCCTCCTGTAGCTCCTGCTTCTCCTCATGATTTCAGAAAATGTTAACTCCATTTTTCCAGATCAAAATTTTTAGAATTATCCTTGGTTATTCTCTTTCTCTCATACCCATGTCTAACCCTTCTGGAAATCCTATTGTGTTGGTCTTCAAACTATATCCAGAATCTGACCATTGTTTTCTACCTCTACTGCTGCCACCTTGATTCAAGCCACCTTCATCTCCACCCTGGACTTTCAGCTCCTTGGTAACTTCTCTGTTGCCACTCTTGTCCCCTCTCTACTCTGTTCTTAACACAGCAGCTAGACTGATATTGCCACTCATGTGCTCACTATCCTTCCACAGCTTCTCATCTTATTTAGTGGGAAAGATCAAGCCTCATAAAGGCCTATCAAACCCTACATGTTCTGGGCCCATTTGGCTTCATCTTCTCCTGCTGTCTTTCTACTTCCATTTCCCCACACTGTCCTCCCTGACCCTTACAAATATGCATCTGCCTTAGGGCTGTGGAATTGCCATTCCCCTTGCCTGGAATACCTGCGAAACCTGCATGGCTTGCTTTCTCCCTTTCTGTGGGCTTTTCCTCCAATGCTTCTTGCTCACTGAGGAAGGAACTAGGTTATATGCAATGAGAAGCCTTTCCGCTCTCTATCTCCAGCTCTCTTCATTTCCTCAGCATTTATCTTACGTATTGACTGTATCCCGAATTTATGGTGTAACCCCATGAGAGTAAGGGTGTTGTTTGGTTCATTACTGAATGCTCAAGGTCCAAAAAAACACCTGTTCACAGTGAGCAATCAATAAGTGTTTGAGGAATAAGTCAGTGGATCCTTTATCTTTTGCGTCATGTCTTTTTCCCATTGCTTATAGTTCATCCTCATCTTTCAGCTGTGGCTTTATTTCCATATTTGATCATATTTGTTTCCTTCACTTTCCTACTGCCCAACCCTGCATCATTCACTTCCCCTTCTCTCTATCATTTATTTGGCTTTATTCCTTTTTCCACACCCCCCATAAGATTTGGGTCATATTTCAGTACCACTTGTTTTTTCATGATTTCCTCTCCCCTCAGCCCTCAGACTCGCTGTAGCTTGGCCAGTTTCAGTTTTCATCTCTACTCTTATAGCTTTTAAGCCCCTACTCTATTGTTCCCAAAGCAATATGAGATACTGTTTGCTGCATACAAGAAAAGTTGTGGATGTCGGCCATATATTGCATAATCTAATGTCAAGAGGGAACCAGTAAAAATAAAGTGTCATGAGGAGCAAGGGAGGGAGAGGTTAGGACAGGACATAATGTTTTTGGCCCTGGGGTTAATTCTTTAGAACTATCATTTATGAGAAGCCTTAGATCTTTCACCTAATGCTGCTCTTCAGTATTATCCCAACTATTAAAACAGAAATGTTGCTTTTAATAAAGTAAAACCACCGTTAAACAAAATATTAGTGATTGTTCCATGAGAAAGTAAATTTGAGAGTCTTTAGGAACATACTTTTCCAACTTCTTATCTAGTATCTCTACTGATGATTCATATTATTGATCTTGTTGATCATACATCATGCTAGAAAACTTTGAATGGTATACTCCACCAATGACTGGTGAGTAGGACAATGTATAAGGTGTGTGGTTACCTGGTTATGAATGTCTTCTCATTAATGAAGATCCAAGAGGGGTACTGGTGAGCCATCATACTCATCTTTTCCTCCTTTTTGAGATGGTCTGAGGATATCCTAAACATGAGAATAATATTAATGATTTGTTCCTATAATGCATTCATAAATTACTTTCTGATTTAAGTTGAGTGTTTTGTTGTGTCTCTAGAGTATAAGAAGGTTTTAGAAAGTTTTTAAGTAGTATGTCATGTGTGAGCAAAAATACAGAAAAATTTATTATGTAAATGAAAAACTACAGAAACAGTAACTCCAGACACGGATGGATTGAACAATTTGGTAAGTCTGTTTTAGATATATTTCTAGCAAAATAAATATGACTCTATTGATTTATATAATTCTGTATAAGGGATCATATTCCTTCTATTGCAATAACTCACCCAAACTGGCTGAACCTTGCCCCAGTCAGCAGAACACGAACACAACTGCAATTCTAGGCAGCTAAAATCAAGCTCTGACTTGAAGAGTTGATTAGGTATGATGTAATATTTTTCAAGTCTCCTTCAAGCTCTGGAAACTGTGGTCAGATGTGAATAATCTCCTCCTTTATATGTTCATATAAATGGCATTAGGGTGTGACCAGAGATGTAAAGTATAATATTTTCTGTTCATTCCACTTTGCAAAAATTGAATATTCAGTTATCATGGCTCCAAGCCTATAAGATTTTAGGGGATAGAGCCAAAATAAAAAGATGGATGAGAGAGTTCAGTTTTCTTTCTTTTTTTTTTTTTTTTTTTTTTTTTTAAAAAAAGGTTGTTTATAAGGGGGTGGATTTCCTCCTTTTCCTTTCAAATCAGGTTATTTGGGTTGGGTAAGATGAATAAAAATTAGGAAATTATATGTTCTAACTCTTCAGAATACCAAAAAAAAAAAAAAAAGAAAACAGGAAAGCTATTCTTCTATTCTCATAAAATCTCTGATGCATATTTTTCTTTATAGCATGTTGTTAAACTCACCAGGTACTTTGTTACAGTTTTCAGGGTGAATGCTTGGCTGGAGTCTCATTTTAGGCTTTTATCATTCTGATCATCCCATCACCTATTTGGTCACAAACCATCTTGGTATCTTTCTTAATAAAAACAGCCCAAGTCCCTTAACCTGACTTTCAGACTTTCTTCAATTCCACCAAAACCTACCTTTCCAGGCTCCAAATTGAAACATTTCTTCAACACCAGGCCTTGTAATCTAATGAAATTTCATGTCATTGAGTCTCTTCTCACCAATTTCCCCTGGCAGCAGAGGGCCCTCCTCACTGCAGGTCCAGATATCTGGTCCCCTTTAGTCCCCAGTGGGACATCTTTAAGTCTCCCCATGGCCTTTGAATCCACACTGTTGTCATCATTCTGCTTTCTACCTTGTATTGTCATTATTGATTTATACCTTACTTTCTTTTCTATCGCTATCTTCTTGCTCAAAGAATGGTGCTTCTCTAGTTGGAAATGGCATCCTCTGATAGCACATCATTGGCAGGTCTCATGCAGGATACCTGGAGGACTCATGCCAGAGAGACAGAAGCTTAGCCACCAGGCAAAGTAATTCTATACGTCAGAAGCCACATGGGCATTTTATGCTGCCTTGGGCACATAGACACAACATGCTCCATGAGCCCAGTGTATCCCAGTTACTCATTCACAGGATTTGGTATGGGCAATTTGGTTATACAGGTTACACAGGTTACTCCAGCTTCTCAAACTTGAGTTTTGCCCCTGGATTTTGTCATTCTAATAACCCACCCAAAGGGTTATTAATGTCCCCTAGTGAGATCCCCCAGTGATGACCCTGGGGTCCAAACACTTCCTTCTTCCTCCTGGATCCAGATTATTTATCATATATTCCTTTAATTTAGCCCTACTTCCACCTCTCCACCTATGTTCCAAGAGCCTATACCTTGCCAAAGGGTTCACTTCTCTCCTCATTTCTCCACTTCTTAGCAACATTTGATAAGATTGATTTTCCTACCTTTTAAAACACTTTCTTCTTGATGCTTTTGAGACAAACCACGAATAACAATCACGTTGCTCTATTTTGCTGCTATCTCACAGGCCTCAACACTAGTCTCCTTTGCTGACTCCTCCTTTGTATGATCACTAAATACTGGCTTGTTTGAGTGTCCATTCTCAGCCATCCTTTCTTCTCTATCTATACATTCTTCCAGGTAATTGAATCCGTCTCCATCCCATAATCTCTGCTGAGCTCCAGACGCATGTCACCACCTACCTAATCTCTACTTAGATATGTACCAAGCATCTCAATATCTACATGGCTGAAAAAGAACCACTGACTTTCTCCCATGCTCTAAAATTTCCTCCTCCACAATTCTTTCCCATCTAGGCATCAAAACTAACATTTAGTCTCATTTTTTCCCTCTTTCATCATAAGCCGAATTCAATCCAAAAGTAAGTCCTATTCACTGTACCACTAACATAATCCAAATTCGAAAGCTTTGATTTCCACTGCTACTACCCTAAGCCAAGCCACCATCATCTTTTTCCTGGATTATTGCATCAGCCTACTAGAGGGCCTCCCTCTGTTGTGGTCTGAATGTTTGTGTCCCCACAAAACTTACATGTTGAAACTTAATCCCCAATGCAATTGTATTAACAGGTGAGGACTTTAGGAGGTGATTAGGTCATGATAGTGGAGACTTCGTGAATGTGATTAGTGCCCTTATAAAAGAGACCCCAGAAGCTGCCTGGACCCTTCCACCATGTCAGAGCATAGCAAGAAGGCCATCTAAGAACCAGACAGCTTGCTTCCCTCACCAGACACTGGGGATATTTGGAACTGAAGAACCACTGATAGCAGCTTCTTATAATCACAAAGTGAAAATTGGCAGTGATGGACTGAAAAATCATTGCAGTGGCTTTCCAACTGGCTCACTCTTTATTTCCATTCATAAGAAATATCAAAGATATCATTAAAGAGGGCAAATAATTGCAATGTAGTTATAGTGACACACTTGTGATCTATGCTGAGGTAACTCATAGCCAGCTTCAGAAGACTTCAGAAGATGTGATGAAAGGATTTCCAAGGCTCTTACATTATTCTCTGACTTTAGCAAGAAAGACAGTTGAATATAATTTAATGTAAGAAAATAAAAACAGGATAAAATTTTCATTCATAGGCAGCACATAATATTTGAGTAGGAAATAATATTGTTCATGTCTGATCCACAAATTGGGTAAATAAAATATTCAAACAGTTTAAATATCTGAAAGGTAAGAACATGCTTTGGTATAAGTCCCATTGTTAGTATTAACAGTGAAGTGAAATACAAAAGTTAGCCAGGTGTGGTGGCACACACTTGTAATCCCAGCTACTTGGGAGGCTGAGGCCCAAGAATCACTTAAACCTGGGAGATGGAGGTTGCAGTGAGCCAAGATTTTGTCCCTGCACTCCAGCCTGGGTGATAGAGTGAGACTCTGTCTCAAAAAGAAAAAAAAAGAGCAAAACAAATAAACAAAAACAATGAAGTGAGGCATAGATCTATGAATTCAAATAGTTTTTCATCCTCATCTTCCCATTCCCATTCGCCATGATTCATAGCAAATTAAAACCTGCTAGGGCCCTTGTGAAAATCTTCTAAATTATAAAGACTTGGTAGATATAAGCATCTGAGCAAATTTTCTCAAAGACTTAAGAGGAGAATAACAGAGAAGTCATGAATAGCAAAGAGGGAGAGAATTTATGAAGAAAGAAAAAATCAGAGTTCTAGAAGCCTGGAGGTCTTACTTGGGATGTTCAGTTATTTTGGTAGAACATAATAAACTAAAACTTGAAGAGGAAGATGGTTGTTACAAATCTATGCAGGCCCTGGGGCCAGAGATTATTGACTTAGATTATGTGTAAAATAAGATCATTATTTAATAAGTTTGGTTATTTACTTTTTCATTTTGTCCAGAAACGATGAAGCTGGAGAAACAGGGAATTAGATAGGTCAGCAATTAAGTCCTGGAGAAATCAACAGCACTAGAAGTACTAGGAGAGGTAGAATTGGTCTGAACAAGCCAATGAGATCTGGATGGAGCCTGAGGAGGCAGTGTTGGGCAGCATTAGCGTGCCAGCAATGCTGGGACGTGGTTCACCTCCCCCTGCTCTGCATTCCTGCCTAGAGGTGGGCTTGCCTGGACTTACCAGTTGCCTTGTGACCAGAATGAGGCCAGAGGACAGGAAGTGAATTCTAGTACAAATTAAATCAAATGGGTCAGTCATTTAAAGTAACTTCCTGTTATCCAAGCATGAGTTAATTAAATGGTTACATGTCTTAAAAGTGGAAAATTTGCTTCACTCGTTTGTAAATTCAACAAATATTTCACGAGTTCCTTCTCAGCACCTGCTACCGTGCTAGGCACAGAAAATATAGCCTGTATCTATATCTATAGCCTCTTATTTCTGAGGACACAAGGTGCACAAAGTGTCATAATGCTAATGATTTTACAGAGAACTAATATATATACATAAATCTATATCTATCTATCTATCTATCATCTGTGTGTGTATATATATATATACAGGTATATATATACATACATATATATACCTGTATATATATATATATATACATATACATATATATGTATATATATATATACATATATACAGGTATATATATGTATATATATATATATACAGGTATATATATATATATATATATACAGGTATATATATATATACAGGTGCTAACTTCCCTGTATTTCCCAGCCAAAGACATTTCTCTTGCTTCTGAAATTTCACAGGAAATTGTCTGTAGCTTTCTAATTACTTACTGCTTTCTCTCTCTAACCATATTTTATTTTACTTAATTTGACTACTAGGTCCTTTAGGACAGAATTATTGCTATTTCATTTTTGTGTCTTCTAAAGTGAGTGAATATATGCAGGCATATAGATAAAACATACACAAAATATTGAATACATCTAACATACAGAGAGGTATATTATAATATTAAGGGTAAAATTAAGAGCTAAGAGATTATGTGTGATAATTATTTCTTTTTTTGTTTTGTATGTACTTTCTAAATCATAGACAAGGAATATATGTTACATCTCTCTCACCCACGTCCCCAGTAAAAGCTACTTAAAAAGAGAACAGAATGTATCACACTAGAATAGCAAGTGTGTATTTCAATTATGAGATAAGAGTATGTTAAGGGCTGTACACACGGGAGAGTCTTTTTAATAAAATATCATTTCAGCTTGAAGAAGCAATAGAAAGTTACAATTATGTATTCATCTCCAAAATGAAGCTGTTGTCTCAAAGTTATGACCTGGAACCTTGGAGTAGAGAAGAGCAGAGTTATATGCAGTTACATCACTTCAAGAAAATGAGACAAAGCATCTATAATTCCATCCAGTATCTAGTTCTCTAAAAATAGGAAAAAAGTTAACAGAGTGATGGTTTCTGAGAAACATTTGGCTCCATACTTTTTCTTAAAATGTGCTTTATTTGCAGAGACAGTAAAAGTCAAGAGTTGGCATATATACAAACTATCACTTAATTAAGTTATATTGGTAGCAGTCAGTGATTATTGGTTTTGAGATAGAAATAATGTATTATAATCATTGAATCTAAGAGAGGACTAAGCAGAATATGAATTAAACACATTTCTATGTGAGCATGCCACTGCCCTCAGTTCAAGTGGAATCTAATTGGACAAAAAACCAAACACCGCATGTTCTCACTCATAGGTGGGAATTGAACAATGAGAACACATGGACACAGGAAGGGGAACATCACACTCTGGGACTGTTGTGGGGTCGGGGGAGGGGGGAGGGATAGCATTAGGAGATATACCTAATGCTAAATGGCGAGTTAATGGGTGCAGCACACCAACATGGCACATGTATGCATATGTAACAAACCTGCACATTGTGCACATGTACCCTAAAACTTAAAGTATAATAATAATAATAATAATAATAAAGAAATGCCAAATGTTTACTATTCTATTGCATATTTACATGGTACTAATGCCATGCATGTTATTCTGCTCAAGGTGCCCTCAGGGAGATAAAGAAAGAAGAAACAGTCGGAGAAGCAAATTTGTATTAAGGCACTTAAGGCAGCTTGCCACCACTGGGTCTGGGAGGCACTGCTCAGTCTGCCAACAGCATCTTCTGGAATTACTGGTATGGTGGAGCTCAAGGATTTTCTGCTTCACCTGAGCTTCCCAGTAGAAATTCTTAGGCTGACATCACAAAGATCACGACTCATTTTTCCTGTTTGCATATTGGCTGCAAAAGAATCGACACTCTCTCCTCTTAAGCTCCTTTACTAGGCTCTAGGTGATGATGAAGTTTTCCTTTAAGTTAACATCCTTATTACTTAAATAGGAGACACTTCATGTTCAACGCCTGAAAGCAGTGGTATTAGTTAAGTTTGGTTGTTGAGATTATGTTATGAAAGTGATGAAATCACTATAACTGATCATTTTAAAGATACAAATTAATTTTTGCAGCAGAATAACTAACTGTAGTGTAAAAGGAAAATATTCAGAATTCCTTTCTCAGAGGTTGTATTTTCAAATGGCCTATACTTGAATATTTTAAAAATCTAAGCTTTTATATGAAGCCCATGTATCTCTAGTAACCGTGAATTCCCCACCTACATTGCAATCAATGAATCTATATAAGCAAATGGACTGTTAGCATTGGGTTTCTATCTCAGTTAAAAGTATAGGATGCTTCTTATTTTAGGAAATTAAAACAAGAATCAGGTATAGAACTTTTAATTACATGCTTAAAAGACTTGTTACATACATGTTACACTATTTTGAATATAACTGGAAAAGTTAATTTTTTCTTAATCATTGCTGGGTCTCTCTGTGTCACTCTTTTCTCTCTTTCTCTCTCTCTCTGATTGACCAAAACATTTAATAGTTTATAATAAAATGTTATACACATGAGAAATAGTAGAATAAATGCAAATTCAACACAATATTCTAATGTATAGATACAAAGTTGTTATCTATATCCCTAACTATCTATCTATCTATCTATCTATCTATCTATCTATCCAAACAGATTTTAACTAGGAAGACTTACACCCAGTTAAGGTTAAATAGATTAATCTCAAATGAATTTCAAATATGGTTAAATAAATTTATCTCAATTGGGGCTACTATTCTTTATTTAGACATATGTTTATTAATAAATATAAAGGCAAATAACTTGGTTTAAGGATGTATAACAATATGTAAATTCAGCATAAAAGTATATTTCATTTTTGAAAAATGTTTAATGAATATTGGAACCCTAACTTATTCTAATTCAATTTGATTCCTTTATAAGTTTTTAGCTAAACTGTACTAAACACAATCAGACCCCAGAGGGAAATAACATAGTAAACTTCAGTTAGGTTGGGTTTAGAATTCTATCCACAATTCTCCAGTCAATATCTAATTGTAAGCACACTGAAGAATTTCAACTCTGCAATTTGTAAAAAGAATCCATTAAAACACCGATGATTTTAAGTTAGGGTATACTGCAAACTCTTTGATTGTTTTATTTAATAAAATAACAAGATAAAAATGACATCAATGGAAATTACTAGTCATAGACACTAAGTTGGTCCCCTCAAGAAAATTAGCAACATTAATAACTAACAACATTGACAAAAGTGCCCTTTAAATGAAACTTCATAAAATAAAGCCACTTTCCTGTAATTTAAGCTTAAGAGGTAGAGACTGACAAAATACAAGTATTATTCCTTCATGTCTCTTGTCCATCAACACAAATTAAAAACAGCACTTCAATACAAACAATTCAATATGTGCTGAAATATAAAGACATGGATTATATGGTCTAAATTGATGAAAGTTATTCAAAAGCGGTCTCCTTTATAAAACCCAAATGGCATGAATTCCACAATATGAGATTGTGTGTAACTCTCTTACTCTAAAATTCTATTTTCTTTTTAGGAATAACAGATTAATGTAAATTTGAATTTTCCAAAAGAAAAGTGATTGAGTAGCAAATATGTCTGAATTTGCCACCACATACTCTATCTGAAAAAAGGAAAGAAGCCAGGTCATTGCGTTGCTACCCAGAGAGATGATCCTAGCACACCTGTCACCTGCTTGCCTGTCCTGGATCCACTCTCTGGGAACCAGTTCAGTTCCAGCATCCTAATACACACTGTCTGGTCTCCCTAGTTCAGCTGGCCCTCCCTGATAACGGCCCCTTTGGCAGAGCAGCTTATTCTTAATGCTAACAGTAGGTATCATTTACAGAACACTTAATGAGTGTTCAGTTCCCATCAAAGAAAGCCTTATGTGGCAGATCCTTTGATGATGCTTGTTTTATAGACAAATGTTTGGGGCCTAGGTTAAGAAACTTGCGGTGGGGCAAACTAATAAGTGGCAAAGCCGAGCTTTGAACCTACCACTGTCCTGCTTCAGAATTCATATCCTTAACTCATGGACTCCCTTTTAATTATTTATGTTTATTATTTCATTGTTTGGCGAGTGCTTATATTAAAAATTCGTGTTTTTTTGGTGGGGGGCATGCTTTCTGTCACTTTGCAGAAACAAATAAAAGTAGAGCTGAACCCTCAATTAAGATCTTTCCAGTGTGATGATTCAACACAATATTCTAACCATAAGGATACTCAGAGGAAGGAGAATGCCATCCAGAAGTCTAGTATCTTTGTAAGGCACGATTTTTGCCAGGCACAATTACAGGTAAAGGGCTCATTGAACTAAAGGGAGGAGGGGTCCTGTGGTCACATTTACCTCCAAGCCCTTCTCCGCATCCTTTCCCTCCCTTCTTTCCCCTCTCTCCCTCCCACCCTAAAAGCTTACCTTGGTTAGGAAAGCATATTGTGAGAAAATCAAAAGGAAAAGGGATGTGTGCGATTCAGGCTGCTATGACACACACTCACACTTAACTTTGCTGCCTATGGATTCTGCTTTCTAATAACTTGCCCTCAACATGACCCCAGGGAGTGGATTAGAAAGTTTTTCCCCATTCCCATTTTTTTACCTGTTATTCACACTGTGAGCAGGAGGACCCTTTTCACCATCGTTGTTGGGCTGAACTTGCTCCGCGGTTTGTTCTCGGCTGGGTCAGGAACTCTGGTAGAGGGAAACCAGTGCCCTGTCTCTGCCGGGCTGGGACTTCGCTAGGCACTCACCTGTAGGGGAGGTCCGAGGCCCGCGCGGGCGCAGGGGCGGCGCGTGTCTCCTCCCAGAGCATGGCTCAGCTGGGCGCTTGCAGTGCCCCCGACGCGATCAGCGATCCTAGAGCCCCAGGAGCTGTTAATTATTTCTCCTTTTCGCCACAGCAGGGAAATCTTAAGAAACCTGAGCCACTCCCTGTGCCTCAGTGCATGTTGGGAGTGTTTACTTTCTTAGGAACAGCTGATAGGTACACTCCTTTGCTCTCTGCCACGCTTCTTGACAAATGAATGGACATTCTAGTTAACGCTTTAACCACGGGATTTGACTGATGTTAATCTCTATTCTCTAGTCCACCCAGACTGCAGGTAATTGGCCTGTGAGAAATGACACCAACCAAGACTGAACGCCATTATTCACATCTTTGTTTTTAAGATTTTTCTTTTCCAATTTGAGATTTGTTAACTTTCTTTTCCTTGTTATTTTGCTAACACATTTCCCTGCTAGCACTTTTTTTCACCCAGAGCAGCGTTTCGCGCTTCAGGGTGCACCAGGACCACCTATGTATTCTGCTAAACCCAGCTACCATCAACTGTGAGACTCCGATTTAGTAGGCCATGCGTACGCTTTGGGTATTTATATTTTTTATAAGCTCCACAGAAGAAACTGGTAGACATCAAAGTTTGAAAATGAACATAATGAAACAAAACAGATGAAATAAATAATAATTTAGCCATTATCTACTGAATTGGATTTGGGGGCTTTGTTTTTTCCAATATCTCCAATTTCAAAAGGACACCAAAAAGGCTTGGAAACTTAAATGACAGATGCTGTGGAAATATGAAGTACATTTATACACACACACACACACACACACATTTTTAAGGATCATTGTTATTTTACTGGTTTCCTATGTAAAGCAACTATTCATAATTTTTTAAACATAATAGGTTATTTTACAAGTGTAAACCTGAGAGCCCTCAAAAGAAATTCAATCTGATTCCTACAAAGAGTTCAGCAGGCAGAGTTAATACTGGTATCTTTCGTGTTCAAATGCCAGACAAACAGAATGACTCTAGATGTTCAGGTTATATGTTTGTCATAGCACTTTAAGTAGGATCCTATATGTTCAAAAGGTGAGGCAGGCCAGGTGCAGTGACTCACACCTGTAATCTCAGCACTTTGGGAGACCAAGGCTGGTGGATCACTTGAGCCCAGGAGTTCAAGACCAGCCTGGACAACATGGCAAAACCCTGTCTCTGCAAAAAATACAAAAAAAAAAAAAAAAAAAAATTAGCCCGGCCTTGTGGGGCATGCCTATAGTCCCAGCTACTTGGGAGGCTGAGGTGGGAGGATCACTTGAGCCTGGGAAGTCGAGGCTGCAGAGAGCCAAGATTGCACCACTGCACTCCAGCCTTGACAAAGCAAGACCCTGACCCCCCCCCCAAAAAAAAAAGAAAAAAAAATTAGGCAGTTTATCTATTTAACCTGTGGTGTGTGGAGACCAGGAACTATCAGATTTATCATTATTTGAGCAAATGGTTTTATTGGATCACAATCAAAGATTTTACAATCTTATGTAAGGACAGATGTGACTCAGTATTACTTGCAGATATTAATTTGATCGTCATGTTGGCTCCATAACTCTCTGGTATGTGGCTGCTGGTGTGGACTGACCTTTGAATGATGACTAGCAGAACCTAGAGTAGTTACAGCTCTAGGTTCCAGGATATCTTGCTCAAATCCATGCTCCACCTCCATTGTCTGTGCTTGAAGTGGGTCATTTGCTTATTGTGAGCATCAAGGCAACATTCTTTTGCATCTTTTATCTGCAAGCATTGGATTTGGGGGCTTTGTTTTTTGCCAATACCTCCAATTTCAAAAGGACACCAAAAAGGCTTAGAAACTGTTAAATGGCAGATGCTGTGGAAACTTTTATTCTGATGACTGCTTTCCAACTGGTTTTCTAAAGAAAAGTAAACTTAGAGGCTTAGTGACTTCTTTTGTTTTTTAGTGTTTTGTCTGTTTGTAAATATGTAATTTTTATTTGATAATAATAAAAAGTATATAATTGCACATGTGCAATGTGGAAAATCTGAAAAACACAGAAATGTAGAGGACAAAAAGCACCTATAATTCCATCTCTCAAATATAATCATCATAAACAATTTGTTGAATGTCTTTATTAACTTATTTTCCCTGTGGCTGTTTATCAAAATGCTATTACATTTGGTTTGTTGGTTTATAGCCTGCTTTCATCACATCAAACATAGTATGAACAATTTACTATAAATCAGTCAGTTTTTTTCCTGCAATGTAATTTTAACTAGCTACTCTGTATTGCACCAAATGAAAATACCATTACTTATTTAATCATTATGGTAAAGTTATATTGCTATAAACAACACTGCAGTGAATGATTATATATGACTCCACACAAGCATGACTATACCTTTTAGATACATTTCAAAAATTGAAGTTGCCAGATGTAAGGCAATGTGCATTTTGAAGAATTTCCCTCCTTAAAAAAATCTTTGTCAGTTTTATACTGCAAGGGCAGCTAACATGGGTTATTATACTTCTTTTAAACATTTATTAATTTGAAATGTAAAAAAATCCGTATCTTATTTTAAATATATATATTATCGTACCTGTAAGTTTGGGCTTTTTAGACTTTGCACTTTTGCTTTATTGTTTATTGGACTGGTTGCTCATCTTTTTTCTTATTGATTTATAAGTCCACTTTATATATTAAACATATCAACTCTTCATCATGTATCCTGTGACTATATTTTCAAGGTGATTTGTTTACCTTTTAGTCTTGTCTATGGTATTTTTAACATATAAAAGTTTAAAAATTTAAATGGTCAAATCTATTATTTTTCTTTATCAGTTACATCACAGTTTTATAAAAGCTTTTGCATCCTTAAAGTATATAAAAATGTACATATATTGTTTCTTCTAGTTTTTCTAAGATTTGGATATTATTTATTTATTAAATTGAACATTTTAGCCCATCTAGACTTTATTTTGTTAAAACTCCATGAAATTTAGATCTAACTTAATTTTTCTAAGTTATTAGTTTGTTAACCGAGTCACATTTATTAAATAACTATAGATTATAAAATTTATGAAGGCAAGGACCTTCATAAATTCATAATGTCTTATCCTCTATTTCAACCACTAAGCTTAGCACAGTGACTGGCAGGCCCATGGTTGCTCAGATCAAATGTTTAACTAGCACTCTTGATTTCTTTCTTTCCGTCTTTCCATGCCTAGTAAATGAGCAAGTCCTGATGTTGTATCTCCATGGCTACCACCTTACATCAGGCCAGCATCATCTCTTGCTTGGATACCACAAATGACCTCCGAACTGGGCTTTATGCCTCCCCTCTTATCCTACTACAGTCCATTCTCCACCTGTAGCTAGCGTAATCTTTTATAAGCAATATCCAGACAACAATACCACTTCTGATTTTCTTGGTTTAAAGGCTTTCTAGTGGTTGCACCTCACATCTGGAATAAAATCTAAATCTGAACTGCTTACTATGCCCTAAAATGTCCCACATGACTGGCTCATCCCTGCTTCTTCAACCTTTTTGATTTTCTGCTTCCTTGGTACTAACTCTAAACTTGCTACCCTGGTTAATTTTTACTTCTGGAACAGGCTAAACTTCTTCCTGTCTCACTGCCTTTGTATTTATTATTGATTCACTTAAGAAAGCTCTGCTTTGGTCATGGGTAGTTTCTTTTCATTACTATTTTTTTTTTCCTCAAATATTACCTCCTTAGAAAGGCTTCCTATGATGACTGTATTCGAAGAAGACTTCCCATCTTTCTCTATTATAGCACCTTGTTTTATCTTATTTGTGGCAATTATCATTAGCTAATTATGTTTTATTGTTTGGGGTTACCTCTTTCTTTTATGTCTTCTGTCATTAAAATATAAACTCTAAGCGATCAGGAACCTTGACTTGTAGGTTCACTCCTCTATGCTTGGTGTCTAGAACGTGTGGCCCCTGAGGGTCAAGAAACACAGGGTCAAGAAAAAATAGTAACAAGAAATAAGCGTTGAGTAAATAAATGTAGATCACACTCTTTCTTGATTTGAAATGACACTTTTATCAAATACTGAGGGCATACATATTTTTTGCCTTACACTTCATTTCATATCTGAGGCTGTACTTAAAGAATATGTGCTATGGAAGGAAAAAAGGAAGCAGAAGCAGTGTAGCTCCAAACAATGAGGGGACTCCCAGTAAAAACCCAGCTGGAAAATTGCCTTAAAGAGGAAGCCAGGCCTTCACAAGGAGGCAATGTGTTAATTACATTTCCGATGTGTAAAGCTTAAAATAAATATATTTTACAACTGGAAATTATTGCCATAAAGATTTTAATAAATTACAGCAATCATAACAGATTAAGATTTTTGGAAGATCCCAACATTTATCTTGAACTTGAAGAATCAACCATCACTTCCTGTTTCAATTGAGGAACATGTACTGCTTTTCTGTGAAAACAGACAAGAAATTTAATTAAAAAAAAGACTTTGTTGAGAAAAATAAGGGAGGAGAAATTTCCGTTAAAAATGTATACAGAACTTTAATTAAAACAATGCTATTATTGATGTACAAATCATTTTAAAACTTTTAGATAGTTGATGAATTTTTAAAAAGCCTCACCTTTCCATGGTTACGTATCATAAGGTTCAACAGTGACTTTTGAGTAAGGCCATGATTTGTCATGATGATGGGGATAAGTGCAACACAACCATTTTTACAACTTGAACAATGAAGATTATTTTCATTAATTAATGAAGTTAATTTTTATTTCCAAAGCTTTTTCTTCTCTAAGAAAATTTCTTGCCTGAGAAGCTCTAAGAGACAGTTTCTTATCTTCAATATAGACTGTTTTTCAATAACATAATGGATAGTGGAAATAATCTAGTTTAGTCATTTCTTGAAAAATTAATCTTTTCCAGGCAGATGCAGAGATGGTACAAAGACAAATAAGACAAAATCTCCTCTCTCAAGGAGCTGACAATCTTCAACCTCAAGAGAAGAAATTTAAAAGCACACATACTTTCAAAATTCAGTGACAGAAAGAAACCCAGATTGTAATGATGTTTTGATAGACTCTAACAAGTACAAAGAGAAATAATGTGAAGAATCATTTTTTTAAATGTGAAGAATCATTTTTTTAAATGTGAAGAATCATTTTCAAAAAAATGAAATGGGCAGTAATCATTTTCCCACCCCCAAAGTTACTGCCTTTTAAAATTGGTTATTGTATATAAAACATAAAGAAATCCAATGAAATGTAACAGTGATTGCTGTTTTTCAAAATATGACACTTAATCAATTTAGATTTTTTAAACTTTGTTGATTTTCTTATTGCATGTTTGATTTCTGTTTTCAAAAATTACATTTTGTTGTGTATATTTGAGGTTTACAACATGATGTTACGGGATACATATGGATAGTAAAATAGTTACTATGGTTAACAAACCTACACAGTGACTTTTTTGGTGACAAGCGCAGCTAAAATCCACTTATTTAACAAAAATTCCGAATATAATACAATTTTATTAACTATGGTCCTCGTGTTGTTCATTAGATCTCTAGACCCGTTCATCATACATATCTACTACTTTGTATTCTTTGACCTACATCTTCCCGTTCCCTTTGCCCTGCCCCTCCTGTCCCTGGCAACTACTGTTTTATTCTCTTTGTATTTTGACCCTATTTTTTTCCTTTTTAGGTTCTATATATAAGTGAGATGGTGAGATTGTGCAATATTTTTCCATCTGTTTCTGGCTTATTTCACTTAGCGTAAGGTCCTCCAGGTACTTCCATGTTGATAAAGTGTCAGGATATCCTTTTTTCAGGCTGAATAATATTCATACACACACACGTATACATATAACATTTTTTCTGTCCATTCATGTATTGATGGACAATTAGGAATTAGATTGTTTCTATATCTTGGCTATAATGAATAATTCTGCCTTGAACGTGGGAGTACAGATACTTTATGGAGTGGTGATTTCATCTTATTTGGTTATATACCCAGAAGGGGAATTCCTGGGTCATATGGTAATTCTATTTTTAATTTCTTTAAGAATCCCCATTCTGCTTTTTGTAATGGCAGTACTAATCTATATTCTTATCAACAGTGTAGTAGGGTTTCCTTTTCTTGACACCCTTACCAACATTTGTCATCTCTTGTCTTTTTGGTAATAGCCATCCTTATGAGTGTGAGGTAATATCTCATAGTGGTTTTAATTTGCATTTCCCTGATGGTTAGTGACAGTGAGCAATTTTCATATACCTGTTGGCCGTTTTTATGTCTTCTTTGGAGAAATGTCTATTCAGGTCTCTGACCCATTTTTTTAATTGGGTTGTTTTTCAGCTATTAATTATGAGTTCTTTATAATATTAATCTGTTATCAAACATATAGTTTACAAATATTTTTTCTCAATCCATAGGTTTCCTTTTCAGTTTGTTGATTTGTTTCCTTCACTTTGTTTAATACAATTCCATTTATTTATTTTTGCTTTTATAGCCTGGGATTTTGGTGTGACGCACAAAAAGTCATTGCCAAGGCCAATGACAAGGAGATTTCCCCCTATGTTTTCTTCTAAAAGTGTTATGGTTTCAGGTCTTACATTTAGGTGTTTTATCCATTTTGAGTTGATTTTTGTGTATGGTGTAAGATAAGGATCCAATTTCATTTTTTTTTTTCGTGTGGAAACCCAGTTTCCCAGCGACATTAATTGAAGAGACTATTCTTTCCCCATTGTGCTCTCTTGGTGCCCTTATCAAAAATTAGCTGACTTTATATGTTTGGATTTATTTCTGGGTTCCATATGCTGATCTATGTGTTTCTGTTTCCATGCTAGTACCACACTGTTTTGAATATTATAACTCTGTAATATAAATTTAAATCAGGAAATATCTAGCTTCCAATTTTTTTTGGTCTCAGTATTGATTTGGCTATTCAGGATTCTTTGAGGTTCCATACAAATTTTAGAATTTTTTTTTCTATTTCTGTGAAGAAGGCCGTTGGTATTTTGTTAGGGAATGCGTTAAATCTGTATATTGCATTGGGTAGTGCAGACATTTTAATAATGTTAATTCTTTTCATCCATGGACATGACATATCCTTCCATTTATTTGTGTGTTTTTCAATTTCTTTCATCAATATTTTATGGCTTTCAGTGTACAAATCTTTCACTTCCTTGGTAAATTTATTCCTATGTATTTTTTTTTTTTGATGCTACTGCTTACAGTATTTTAAAAAATTTCTTTTTCAGCTAGGTCATTATTTATTTGTAGAAATGCTATTTGATTTTTTTATGTTGATTTTGTATCTTGCAACTTTACTGAATTCATCTATTCATTTATTCATTTATTAGGTTTTTGGGGACTCTTTGGGGTTTTCTACACTTAGGAATAGAAGTTGTGAGAGTGGACATCGCTATCTTGTACTAGATCATAGTGGAAAATTGTTTCTCATTAATTGTTTCTCATTAATTATGATGTTAATGGCATTTATTATGTTGAGAAATTTTCCTTCCCTATCTAAACCATTAAGAGTTTTTTTTAATCAAGAAATGATGCATAACTTTGTCAAATGCTTTTCCTGCATCACTTGCCGTGATATTGTGGTTTCAATCTTTCAGTCCGTTAATGTGATCTATCACTGTGATTTATTTTTTTATGTTAAACCAACCTTCATGCCAGGGATCAATCCCACTTGATCATGATGTATAATCTTTTTGATGTGTTGTTAAATTTGATTTGCTAATATTTTCTTGAGGATTTCTGTATCAATGTTCATCAGAGATACTGACTTATATGTTTCGTTTCTTATGGTGTTTTTATCTGGCTTAGGTATCATAATGATGCTGGCCTTTTAAAATGTGTGTTTGGAAGTATCCCCTCTACCTTTATTTTTTGGAAGAGTTTAAGAAGTATCACTAATAATTCTTTAAATTTTTGGTACAATTGATCCATGAAGCCATCTGGCCCTGGGCTTTTCTTTGTTGGAAAGTTTTTAATTACTTCTTCAATCTATTTGTTCTTGGTCTGTCCAAGCCTTCTATTTTTTCCTCCTTCAATCTTGGTAGGCTATATTTGTCTGGGCATTCATTTATTTCTTCTAGGTAATCCAATTTGTTGCCATATAATTGTTCAAAATAGTCACTTATGATTCTTTTTATTTCTGAGGCATATTTAATAATGCCTCCACTTGCATTTATGATTTTATCTATTTGAGTCTTCTCTCTCTCTCTTTTTCTTTCAATCTAGCTAGAGGTTTGTAAATTTTGTTAACTTTTTCAAAGAACCAATTTTGTTTTTTTGCTTTTTCCTATGGTTTTTCTTGTTCTTTTTGTTATTTCTTCTAAAAAAAATGGGATACATGTGCAGAACATGCAGGTTTATTACATGGGTATACGTGTGTCATGGTGGTTTGCAGCACCTATTGACCTGTCCTCTAAGTTCCCTCCCCTCATCCCCCACCCTGCAACAGGCCCTGGTGTGTGATGTTCCCCTCTCTCTCTCCAAGTGTTCTCAATGTTCAACTCCCACTTATGAGTGAGAACATGTGGTATTTGGTTTTCTGTTCCTGTGTTAGTTTGCTGAGGATGATGGCTTCCAGCTTCATCTATGTCCCTGTAAAGGACACAATCTCTCATTCCTTTTTTATGGGTGCATAGTATTCCATAGTGTATATGTGCCACATTTTCTTTACCCAGTCTATCATTGGTGGGTATTTGGGTTGGTTTCATTTCTTTGCTGTTGTAAATAGTGCTGCAATAAATGTACGTGTGCATGTGTCTTTATAGTAGAATGATTTATAGTCCTTTGGGTACATACCCAGTAATGGGACTGCTGGGTCAAATAGTATTTCTGGTTCTAGATCCTTAAGGAATTGCCACACTGTCTTCCACATGGTTAACTAATTTACATTCCCAACAACAGTGTAAAAGCATTCCTATTTCTCCACAGCCTTGCCAACATCTATTGTCTCCCCATTGCTTGTTTCTGTCAGGTTTGTTGAAGATCAGATGGTTTATTTGATACATATCAGCTCTTATCTTACTTTTTGTCTTTTACTAACTTTCAGTTTAGTTTGTCCCTTGTTTGCTTGCTCCTTGAGGATAAAGTTAGGCAATTTATTTGGGATCTTTCTTCTTTAATGTAGGTATTTATTGCTATCAACTTTCCTCTTATAACTTAATTTGCTGCATGTTGTAGGTTTTGTTATGTTGTATTTCTATTGTTTGTTTCAAGATAGTTTTCATTTTTTAAAAAAATTCTTCTTTGACTCATTGATTGTTCCAGAGCATGTTGTTTAATTTCTGCCTGAGGGGCAGAGTGCAGCAGCAACTGAGAGGGGTGGGGCACAGCAACTTGCCCCCACAGGATAAGGTGTAGAAGCAGCTTGTTTCAGGAACGGCAGGCCACCAAGTGGGGGTGATATAGCAGTGACAAAGCCTCAGGTATGAATATTCACCCCTGAAGCAGGAATACTCCAGCAGTAGTTCTAGTTCAATAAGGGCATAGCACAGTAGCCACACAGACCACAGGGAGTGGGACACAGTGTTGGCAACTTTTCAAGGGGCAGTGCATCTGTGTGGACTCCAGGCAGCTCCCTCAGCTGGGCTCAGCTCCTGAGACACTGCAGGAGTCCCCAGTGCTGAAGGATTATACATGCCCAAGGTAGCGATGGGGTCTGCTAGGTTCCTTTAGTTTACCTTTTCTCTGCAGGAGGAAGTACCTTGTTATTTGGAGCTGACTGGGGAGTGGGGTGGCAGAGGCTATGTGTTTCTTTCTCTTTTCTATGTGGCCATCCTGGGTTTCTAGGCTCTACAAAATTTCTGCTTCTCCTTTGATGTATTCAAGTGGTCTCCTTTAGTTATTTTCATCAAAATATAGTTGCTTATTTGTTGTTTTTGCTGTCTTTGTGGGATAAATGAGTGCAAGAGGTCTCTACTTGGCCATCTTGCTCTAGCCAGTTTTGATTTGTATTCTGTTTCTCTATTCCTTCATTTTAAACACACACACACACACACACACACACACACACACCACTTTTTAATATCATACAAGATAACACAAACTTTTGGGGAAATAAAATAAACAATAATATATTATATAAAACACTTAACTCCAAGGGCCAACAGCTTGTAAGAAATGTAAGTCAATGTACTTTTATCTGAATATCAGCAGTTGAATGATACTAAATGTCATCGTAGACTGAAAATTCCTTAGGAATGTATTGTTATAGTGACAATATTTACAAACAAAAAATTGGAATACTTTGTTGGTCTTATATGGTCTGAAATCTGAGATAAAATACATGAAATTAGTATTTCACTAGGAAATCGTTTATCTAATCATCCTGTTGCTTATAGTACACACTTGACTCAGTAGTTATACTTGAAGCTATGTGTGTGGGTATGGATTTTTAATTGTTTTTTTCGTTTTTAATTTAGAAGTGCTCATGCATATTGACACACTTAGAATGTTATGAGGACTTCCAAGATGGCAGATTGAAGGCAGTGTTAGCATGTCTTTCCCATTTGGAAAGACAGAATAGCATACAGAGATTCACACTGTAACTTTTTTCTAAGAAGCAACACAGAAACTTAACAGGAAAACTGAAAGAAACCAAAAGACACTTTGAAAGAAGTGGCAGGCTGTAGCCTACATCATGAACTAGGTAGAAAACAAAAAGTCCCTATAGTGTGAGAGGGAGATAAACTGCGTCCAGGATATACACTCCCCCTGGGAACCTTGCAATCTAGGCTGCAGAGGAAGGCCTTAACACTACCCAGCACTGGAACTGATTTAGGGAGCAGTGGGGAATATAAAAGTAGGAGCAGCACAGGAAGAGCCTTGTGTGCATTCCCAGTCTCCAGTATGGACAGAGGGAAGCTATTTCTGATTCTGCCTCAAAGGGGACCTCACAAAAGTCTGCAAGCTATATCAGGCTGTGGTTACAGGTTGAGAGAAACTCCCAACTGAAATTCATGACATATTCTCAAGTGGTAATAAACTCCCTTTGTCAGAACCGGGTGGCAAGTGGGAAGTGTGCTGCAGCCATGAGCACAGGAGCTGGGCACCCCAGCTTTGCAGACATGACCTGAAGCCATGGTTGTCTCCCCAGGAAGGCTTATGGCCTGGGGCAGATTTGAGTTCTGAGTGCAGACTGCTTGGAACCTAGTTAGCTGTTGCCAGTGGAACACTGAGGGTGTGGGATCTCCCTTGCCAAAATCTTAGGAGCTCGGTGGGGCTTACTACCCTCTGCTACTCCCCACTCCCTGTGCAAACTCTTCTGTGCAGCAGAAGCAGTTACACACTCCCCTCTGGAACATTACCCCAGTGGCCAGAGCACTACATTCCAACCCCCACAGGTGCCACTGCTTTCCTTGCACACACAGAGCCACAGCATAGACCTGCCTGACCCAGCCCCAACCTGGCTTTACCCCTCCATCCACCCTGGTAGTCTAACACAAAGGACAGAAAATTTTGGGTGCTCCATGGCCTCACCTATCACCTGAGAAACCAGAGTACCTCCCTGGGTAACAAGGCAAGAACAAATCCTACTGCTACAACTGCAGCTGGTGCTCTTTTGCAAGTGCCACCTCTTGGCTAGAGGCCAACTGGCACAGTCCATTACAGCATCTCCAGGTAGACTAACACTGTGCCCAGTAAAGAGAAAACATGTGTGACCTCAGCTATCACCATTGCCTGCAGCAACCTGACTAACCAAGAGGTCCTGAGTCTGTCTATGTGACCACTTTATTACCACTACAACTCGCATTTCAGAAAGTCAACTCAGTAAGGCTATTTATGACCAAGGAATCTCACAGAATGTACATCACTCCCCTGCTACCCTCATCAGAGCTGGCACTGGTACCTGTTGTTGGGAGATTAGAAGACAGGTCACATCACAAGATCCCTTACAGACATTTGGCAGCTCCAGCCTGGAGTGTAGCATTCCCACTAGATGGCTACATCCAGAGGAGCAGCAGCATTCACAGTAGTCTGGCTCTCAGGGACTCCTACTTCTATGGGAAGGGGGAATGCACCATGTCAAGGGACTGCCCCATGCATGGGACAAAAGAATACAGATAACAGGCTTTTTGAGTCCCAGAACTTTCTGTGGATGGGAAATTGCTTTCAGCAGAGGAACAGGTGCAGTGCTGGGCTCAGTGGGGAAAGTCTGCAGTTGTACCCCAAAAGTCAGGCAGCCCAGGTGCTTCTGAAGGATCTTGGAGAAGGAAACTTTTTTTTCTCTCATTGTCCACCACTGCAGACACAGTCGAGGCTTTGCCTATGGGAGCTCAGCATGATTACACCTACAGGTAGCCTTTTTGGAATGCTTCAGGGTGACTGCATCCCCTGCTACAGAAGGAGTACCTTTTGGGTTTAGGCTTGCATGAGGGGTAGAGTTGCAATTTCTCTTTACTTGGAACATCAATGCTTCTGCAAATTAAATAGGTGTTCTGATCTGAATAGCCAGAACCCTGGGTAAGGAGTATGTCTAGGAGGAGAATAGCTTTCCTGCTGGACTGGCAGGAGAGCTGAGGTGGCTGCCACCATTCCCCCTGATAAGACCTCAGTGCATTTCACTGAGAGCTCCCCCAGACACCTCTGTCAAGGCTGAGACCTCTGCCCAACATTGAGCATTGCATCTACCCACCTGCATAGCCAAAACTAGTTTCCACACAGGGACACCTCCCCTACTGGCCTGAAGCCTAAACTCTTCAACCCAGTATATAAAATATTGGGGAAAATGAATTTAAAAAGTACACACAATGGGAGAATGAGATAAACTTCAAAAGATCTCTGCCATTCCAACTCCATAGGAGAAAGTGAACTTGCTCTTGCACTGTGCACATTGCTACTACAACCGGCATCTGAGAAAGTCATCATCCAAAGACTTTCTATAATCAAAGAACCCATACAGACTCTTCATCCCTGAAAGCACCAAGAACTGAGTTAGGCCACAATAAATTATAAACATTAAAGTCACATCCTTAAGGGGAAAATAAATGGAACTAAAACACGGTCAATAAAAAAAAATTAAGAATAATCAGAATAAATAGTCTACCTAAATGAGAAGGAATCAGGAAAATAAATCTGGTAATATGACAAAACAGGATTCTATAACACTCCCAAAAGATCACACTAGCTCTCCAGTAATGGATCCAAACAAAGACGAAATCTTTGAAATGCCAGATAATGAATTCAAAAGGTTGATTATTAAGCTATCAGAGATACCAGAGAAAGGTGAAAACCAATGTAAAGAAATTTAAAAAAATTGAGAATATGAATGAAAAATTCTCTAAAGAGTTTAATATTGTAAAGAAAAACCAATCAGAACTTCTGGAAATAAAGACACATTTAGGAAATTACAAAATGCAGTGGAAAATTTTAACAATAGACTAGAACAAGTAGAGAAAAGAATTCCAGAGCTTGAAGACAAGGCTTTCTAATTAATCCAATCAGACAAAAATAAAGAAAAGAGAAAAATAGAAATGAACAAAGTCTTCAAGAAATATGGGATTGTGTAAAATGGCCACACCTAAGAATAATTGGTGTTCCTGAAGGAGAAGAGACAGCAAAAAGCTTGGAAAACTTATTTGAGGGAATAATTAAGAAAACCTTTCTTGGCCTTGTTAGAGATTTAGATGTCCAAATACAAGAAGCATAAAGAACTCCTTGGAGATTCATTGAAAAAAAAAAAATCACCAAGGCATGTAGTCATCAGGCTATCTAAATTGAAAGAAAGAATTCTAAGAGCAGTGAGACAAAGACATGAGGTATCCCATAAAGGAAAACCTATCAGACTAACAGCAGACTTCTCAGCAGAAACCTTAGAAGACAGAAGGGATTGTGGTCCTATCTTTAGCCTCTTTAAACAGAAAAACTGTCAGCCAAGAATTTTGTATTAAAAAAAACTAAGTAGCATAACTGAAAGAGAAATAAAGTCATTTTCAGACAAACAAATGCTGAGGAAATTTGTCACCACCAGATCAACCCTACAAGAAATGCTAAAAGGAGTTTTAAATCTTGAAATAAAAAGTCAATATGGACCGGAATAGAACCTCTTGAAAGCATGAAACTTACATGGCCTATAAAACAAATAACACAATGAAGAAAACAAAGAGTCTAGGTAACAATTAACATCATGACTGGAACAGTACCTCACATCTCTATATTAATGTTGAATGTAAATGGCCTGGCCTAAATGTTATTTAAAAGATACAGATTGGCAGAATGAACTTAAAAAATCACAAATCAAATATCTACTGTCTTCAAGACACTCACTCAACATATAAGGGTTCATAAAAACTCAAGGTAAATGGATAAAAAAAGATATTCCACACAAATGGAAACCAAAAGTGAGTAGAAGCTATTCTTGTATCAGGTAAAATAGACTTTAAAGCAACAATGGTAAAAAAGACAAAAAAGATCATTATATAATGATAGAAGGATCAATACAACAAGAACATATTACAATCCTAAATGTGTATGAACCTAACACTAGAGCTACCAGATTCATAAAACAATTACTACTAGACCTAAGAAATGAGGTAGACAGCAACACAATAATAGTGGAGGACTTCAACACTCCGCTGACAATACAAGACTAATTAATTATCAAGACAGAAAGTTAACAAAGAAGCAATGAACTTAAACTAAATTCTAGAACAAATGGACCTAACAGATATTTACAGAACATTCTACCCAAGAACTGCAGAATATACATTCTTCTCATCAGCACATGGAATATTCTCCAAGACAGAACATATGATAGGCCACAAAACAATCTCAATAAATTAAAATAAATTGAAATCATCAAGTGTCTTCTCAGACCACAGTGGAATAAAACTAGAAATCCACTACAAAAGGAACTCCTAAAACTATACAAATAGATGGAAATTAAATAATCTGCTCCTGAATTTTTGGGTTAACAATAAAATCAAGATAGAAATTTAAAAATTCTTTGAAATCAATAACACAAGTTATAAAAACTTCTGGGATACAGCAAATGGAATGTTAACGGTAAAGTTTATAGTGCTACATACCTACATTAAAAAGTCTGAAAGAGCACAAATTGACAACCTAGAATCAAGAGAAACAGGAATAAACCAAACCTAAAGCTAGCAGAAGAAAAGAAATAACGAAGATCAGAGGACTAGAATCAAGAGAAACAGGAATAAACCAAACCTAAAGCTAGCAGAAGAAAAGAAATAACGAAGATCAGAGGATAGCTAAATAAAATTGAAAGAAAAAATACAAAATATCAATGAAATAAAAAACTGATTATTTGTAATAGTAAATAAAATTGATAGATCGTTAGCCAGAATAACCAAGAAAAAGAGAGAGAAGATTCGAAGAAGCTCAATTAGAAATAAAAATGGAGACATTACAAATGCCAATACAGAAATACAAAAGATCATTTGAGAGTACTATGAACACCTCTAGGCACACAAATTAGAAAATCTAAAGGAAATGGACAAATTCCTGGAATCATACAACCCTCTTAAATTAAATCAGGAAAAAATAGAAACCCTGAACATACCAGTAACAAGCAGTGAGATTGAATCAGTAATTTAAAGCTTGCCAACAATAAAAAAAGCCCAAGGCCTGGTTAATTCATAGCTGAATTCCACCAGACATTCAAAGAAGGGTTGGTACCAATCATACTGAAATTATTCTAAAAGATAGAGAAGGAGGAAATTCTCTCGAATAATTCTAGAAGCCAGTATCACCCTGATACCAAAACCAGGAAAGGACATTAGAAGAAATGAAAACCACAGACAAGTATCCCTGATGAACATAGATGCAAAAATCCTCAACAAAATACTAACTAACTGAATCCAACAATACATAAAAAAAAATACAAAATGATCAAGTGGGTTTTATCCCAGAGATGCAGGGGTGGTTTAACATACACAAGTCAATAAATGTGATACATCCCCTAAACAGAATTTAAAACAAAACCATATAATCATCTCAACAGATGCAGAAAAAACATTTGATAAAATACAGCGTCTCTTTATGATATAAACCCTCAAGAAACCCTCAAGAAGCATAGAAGGGACATACCTCAAAATAATAATAGCTATATTTGACAAGCCCACAGCCAACACTATACTGAATGGGAAAAAACTTGAAAGTATTTTCCCATAGAACAGGAATAAGACAAAGATGTCCACTTGCTCTATTTCTATTTAGAATAGTACTAGAAGTCCTAGCCAGAACAGTTAGGCAAGAGAGAAAGAAAGAAAGAAAAGAAAGAAAGAAAGAAAGAAAGAAAGAAAGAAAGAAAGAAAGAAAGAAAGAAAGAAAGAAAGAAAGAAAGAGAGAGAGAAAGAAAGAAAGAGAGAGAGAGAAAGAAAGAGAGAAAGAAAGAAAGAAAGAAAGAAAGAAAGAAAGAAAAGAAAAGGGAAGGGAAGGGAACAGAAGGGAAGGGAAGGGAAGGAAAGGAAAGGAAAGGAAGAGAGAGGGAGGGAGGGAGGAAGGAAGGAAGGAAGGAAGAAATTCAAATTGGAAAAGAGGAAGTCAAACTATGACTGTTCATCAATGATATAATCATAGACCTAGAAAACCCTAAAGATTCTTCCAAAAGACCCCTAGATTTGATGAATAAATTCAGTAAACTCCCAGGTTACAAAATCAATGTACAAAAATCAGTAGCATTGCTATATACCAACAATGACCAAGCTGATAATAAAATCAAGAACTCAATTCATTTTACAATAGCTGTCAAAAAATAATTCTTGGAATATACTTAACCAAGGAGGTGAAAGATCTTTAAAAGGGGAACCACAAAACATTGCAGAAAAAAATCACAAATGACACAAATAAATGAAAAAACATCCTATGTTATGGATTGGAGGAGTCAATGTCATAAAAATGACCATACTGCCCAAAGCAATCTACAGATGCAATGGAATTCCTATCAAGATACCGACACATTTTTTTTTTACAGAGGTAGAAAAAACAATCCTAAAATTTATATGGAACCAAGAAAGAGCCTGAATAGCCAGAGCAATCCTAAGCAAAATGAAATAATCTGGAGGCATCATATTACCTGCCTTCAGTTTATACTACAAGGCTATAGTTACCAATACAGCATGGTATTGGTATAAACGTAGACACATAGACCAATGGAACAGAATAGAAAACCCAGAAATAAAGTCAAATACTTCTAAGCAACTGATCTTCAACAAAGCATACAAAAACATAAATTCTGGAAAGGACACCTTATTTAATAAATGGTGCAGGCAAAACTGGATAGCCACATGTAGAAGAATGATCTGGGCCCTTATATCTCACTTTATACAAAAATCAACTTAAATCTAAGACCTGAAACCATAAGAATTCTAGAAAATAACCAAGGAAAATCTCTCCTGGACATTGGCCTAGACAAATGAGTTATGACTAAGACCCCAAAAGCAAATGCAACAAAAACAAAAATAAATAAATGGGACCTAATTAAGCTAACAAAACTTCCATTAGGCAAAAAAAAAAAATTCATCAGAGTAAACAGACAACCCACAGATTAGGAGAAAATATTTGCAAACTATGCATTGAACAAATGACTAATATCCAGAATGTACAAGGAACTCAAACAGATCAGCAAGAAAAAATTCAATTAAAAAAGGGACAAATGACATGAATAGATATTTCATGAAAGAAGATATACAAATGGCCAACAAACATACGAAAAAATGCTCAACATCACTAATCATCAGAGATATGTAAATTAAAACCGCAATGAGATATCACCTTACTCCTACAAGAATGGCCATTATTAAAAAGTCAAAAAACAATAGATATTGGTATCGATATCGATTTGGTGAAAAGAGGATACTTACACACTGCTATTGGGAATGTAAATTAGAATAAACTCTATAGAAATCACTATAGAGGTTTCTTAAAGAACTAAAAGTATATATACCATTTGATTCAGCAAATGGTAGATATACCAGGTACTACTAGTATTTACCCAGAGGAAAAGAAGTCATTACATCAAAAAGACATTTTCTTGTGTATGTTTCTTGCAGCACAATTCACAATTGCAAAGATATGGAACCAACCTAAGTGCTCGTTGCCCAATGAGTGGATAAATAAAATGGCATATACACATCATGCAATACTAGTCAGCCATAAAAAAGAATAAAAAAATATATTTTGCAGTAACTTGGAGGAGCTAGAGGCCATTATTCTAAGTGAACTAAATCAGGAATGGAAAACCAAATACCATATATTCTCACTTATAAGTGAGAGCTAAGCTATGGGTACACGAAGGCATATAGGGTGGTATAATGGGCTTTGGAGATTTAGAAGGAGGTGGTGAGATGGGGGGTGAGGATAAAATACTACATATTGGGTAAACTGAATACTACTTGGGTTACAGGTGCACTACAATCTTATACTTCACCACTGTACAATTCATCCATGTAATCCAAAACAACTTGTACTCCCAAAGCTATTGAAATTCAAAAATATTTTTAAAAATGTTATAAACCATTGATTGTAGTTTTTAGATGGATTCACAACTGCTTTCTGTCCCATCCTTAATAATTCTAGCTACAAGTGGGTCATAGGTGCTTGCGTAGTTTCAGAAAATAGGAGACAGTTGAGTTTATGTTGATTACAGCCACAACAAACAGCTCCTGGAGCATATCCTGTTTGCAATAAGGGATCCTTCCTGGGCTAAATTCTTGTGATGTCAAGCAGATCATGGTATACTAACAGAAGTATGGTAAACACTTGAGTGATGTAATTATATACCTTATGGGCAGTGTCTGCATGTACATTATGAAAACACACAAATGTGAAATGAATACTAGTCTATCTGAGCCACTCTTATTTAGGCTATGTAGTTTTCCCCTCTAATTTTCACAGTTCACCTTTGCTTTTGGCATCTAATGTTCTGTGCTTTTTCTGCTTTTATTTCATGTTGGTCCAACAATCCCAGGAATCTTGAGTAGTTCCCAAATTTTGAGGGCACTATCATCTCTTTCTTCTGTTTGAATAAACTTTATGGAGGCTTAATTTAGATTGCATGAATAAAATTTACTATACCACAATTTCTCAACTGAATTTTGCTACTTTTGTAGAAAATAATCTGTTCATTTGTATGTAGGTCTTTTCCAGAAACTTATCCTGTTTCATGGATACATTTGCCTAACATTATCTCAATACCACATAACATTGATTACTCTTCCTTTATAATATATCTTGCAGTCAGGTTGTATTAATTATCTAATATTATTATTATTTTGCTAAGTTGTTTTGGCTATTCTAGGTTCTTTGAATTTCCATATAAATTTTAGGATTAGCTTGCCATTTGTCACTTAAAAATTTAGCTGATATATGTGTCATATATATATATAATTTTTAATTTTTTGTGAGTACATAGTAGGGTGTGTATATTTTGGGGTTACATGAGATATTTTGATACAGGCATGCGATACACAATAATCACATCAGGGCAAATGGGGTATCCATTCCCTCAAGCACTTATCCTCTATGTTAAAAGAATACAATTATACTCTCTTAGTTATTTTAAAATAACTTTTGACTATAGTCACCCTGCTGTGCTAGCAAACACTGGGTCTTATTCATTCCCTCTGACTTATTTTGTACCCACTAACCACCACCCTGTTCCCACCAACCCCATCGACTACCCTTCCTATTCTCTGATATCCATCCTTCTATTCCATCTCCATGAGTTCAATTGTTTTAATTTTTAGTTTTCACAAATAAGTGAGAACATGTGAGGTTTAACTTTCTCTGTCTGACTTATTTTAAATAACATAATGACCTCCAGTTCCATCCATATTATTGCAATGACAGGATGACAGGAGCTCATTCTTTTTTATGGCTGAATAGTATTCCATTGTGTATATGTACCACATTTCCCTTATCCATTCATCTGTTGATGGACACTTAGGTTGCATTCAAATCTTGGCTATTGTGGATAGTGCTGCAATAAACATGGGTGTGCAGATAACACTAATACTGATTTTCTTTCTTTTGGTTATATACCTAGCTGTGGGATTGCTGGGTCACAGGGTAGTGCTAGTTTTAGTTTTTTCAGGAACCTCCAAACTTTTCTTCATAGTGGTTGTACTAATTTACATTCCCACCAACAGGGTTCTCCATTGTGGTTGTGCTAATTTACATTCCCACCAAGAGGAGTTCCTTTTCTTCACATCCTTGCCAGCATTTGTTATTGCCTATCCTTTGGATAAAAACCATTTTAACTGAGGTTAGATGATATCTCATTGTGGTTTTGATTTGCATTTATATGATGATCAACGATGTTGAGCACATTCTCTTAAGCCTGTTTGACATTTGTATGTCTTCTTTTGACAAATATCTATTCACATCTTTTCCCCATTTTTTAAACAGATTATCTGATTTTTTTTCCTAGGGAGTTGTTTGAGCTCTGTATATATTCTGGTTACTAATTGCTTGTCAGATAGGTAGTTCACCAATATTTTCTCCCATTCTATGCGTTCTCTTCACTTTGTTGATTTGTTTTTTTCTGTGCAGAAGCATTTTAACTAGATGTTATTCTATTTGTCCATATTTGCTTTGGTTGTCCATGCTTGTAGGGTATTACTCAAGAAATCTTTGCCCAAACCTATGTCCTGAAGAGTTTCTCCAATGTTTTCTTATAGTAGTTTAATAGTTTGAGGTCTTAGTTTACATCTGTAATTTGTTTTGATTTGATTTGTGTATATGGTAAGAGATAGGAGTATAGTTTCTTTCTTCTGCATATGGATATCCAATTTTCCCAGCACCATTTAATGAAGAGACTGTTCTTTCCCCAGTGTATGTTCTTGGAACCCTTGTCAAAAATGAGTTCACTGTAGATGTCTGGGTTTATTTTGGGATTCTCTATTCTATGGTCTATTTGTCTGTTTTTATGCCAGTACCATTCGATTTTGGTTACTGCACCACTGTAGTATAATTTACAGTCAGATAATGTGATTCCTCCATATAAATCTTAGAGTTGTGTTTTCTATTTCTGTAAAGAATGTTATTGGTATTTTGAAAGTGATTGTATTGAATCTGTAGACTGATTTAGGTAGCATGGACATTTTAACAATATTGATTGTTCTAATCCATGAACATGGAACATTTTCTCTTTTTTGTGTCATTTTCAATCTTTTGCAACAATGTTTTATAGTTTTCATTGTAAATAACTTTCACTTAGTTGGTTAATTCCTAGGTATTTTATTTTATTTGTAGCTATTATAAATTGAATTACTTTGTAGTTTTCTTTTTTTGATTGTGCTGTAAGCATATAGAAATGCTACTAATTTTTGTATGTTAATATTGTATCCTGGAACTTTACTGAATTTGTTTTTTAGTTCTGATTATTTTTGGTTGAGTCTTTAGTTTTCTTCAAATATAAGATTATAACACCTAAAAAAGGGATAATTTGACTTCTTTCTTTCTAATTTGGATGCGCGTCAATTCTTTCTCATCACTGATACTCCATCTGGGACTTGCAGTACTATGTCGAATAACAGTGGTAAAAGCGGGCATCCTTGTTATGTTCCAGTTCTCAGATAAAAGTCTTTCAGCTTTTCCCTATTTAGTATGATGCTAGCTGTGAGTCTTTAACACGGCTTTTATTGAATTGAGATATGTTCCTTCTATGTTCAGTTTTTTGAGGGTTTATCACAAGGGATGTTGAATTTTATCAAATGCTTTTCCAGTATCATTTGAAATGGTCACATAGTATTTGTCTTTCATTCTGTTGACATGATGTATCATTTCGATTGATTTGTGTATGTTAAACTATCATGTATCTCTGGAAAAAACCCACTTGGCCATCATGAATGATCTTTTAAATGCATTGTTGAATTCAGTTTGCTAGTATTTTGTTGAGGATATCCTGCATCAATATTCAACAAGGATATTGGCCTGTAGTTTTCTGCGTGTGTGTGTGTGTGTGTGTGTGTGTGTGTGTGTGTGTTTGGTTTTGGTATCAGAGTAATACTGGCTTCATAGAATGGGTTTGGAAGTATTCCCTCCTGCTCAACTTTTCAGAGTAATTAAAGTAGGATTGGTATTATTTCTTTAAATGTTGGAAGTAAACAGGGAGGCCTTTGAGTTTTGGGCTATTCTTTGCTGGGAAATTTTATTATGGCTTTGATCTCATTGTTTGTTATTGGTCTGTTCAGGTTTTGGATTTCTTCTTTGTTCAAACTTGTTAGATTTTTTGTACCTAGAAATTTATTTATTTATTTTTAAGATTTTTCTAATTTATTGGCATGTAGTTGCTCATAATAGCCACTAATGATTCTTTAAATTTCTGCAGTATCAGTTGTAATGTCTCCTTTTTTAATCTCTTATTTTATTCATTTGGTTCTTCTATTTTTTTTCTTAGTCTGGCTAAAGATTCATTAATTTTGTTTATTTATTCAAAAAACCAACTTTTTGTTTCATTAATTTTTTGTATTTTTTTCATTTAAAATTTATTTATTTCCACTCTGTTCTTTATTATTTCTGTCCAACTAGTTTGGGGTTTGATTTGTTCTTGTTTTTGTAGTTCTTTAAGATGTAATGTTAGGTTATTTATTTGAAGTTTTTCTTGTTTTTTGATGTAGGCACTCATAGCTATAAACTTCCCCTTAGTATTACTTTTTCTGTATCCCATTAGTTTTGTTACATTGTGTTTCCATTGTCATTTGTTTCAAGACATTTTTAAATTTCCTCCTTAATCTCTTCATTGACCCACTGGTTATTCAGGAGCGTATTGTTTAATTTCTATGTGTTTTTATAGTTCCCAAAATTGCTCATTTTTTTTAATTTCTAGGGTTTGTTTCCACTGTTGTCAGAGAAGACGATGAATATCACTTCAAGATTTTTTAATGTTTTAAGACTTGTTTTGTGACTTAACATATGGTCTATCGTTGAGACTAATCCACGTGCTGAGGAAAACAATGTATATTCTGTAGCCGTTGGATGAAATGCTCTGTAAATATCTATTAGGTCTATTTGGTTCATAGTGCAGATTAAGTCAGATGTTTCTTTATTGATTTACTGTCTGGAAGATTATTCCAGTGCTCAAAGTAGGGTGTAAGTCTCCACATATTATTGTACTGTGATCAGTCTCTCTCATTCGCTCTAATAATATTTGCTTCCTATATCTGGGTGCTACAGTGGTGGGTGCACATGTATCTACAATTGTTATATCCCCTTGCTGAATTGACTCCTTTATCATTATATAATGACTTTTTTGTCTCTTAGAGTTTTTGTCTCGAAACATATATATATATATCAAATATATATATAAACTAAAAGAAGAGAAATAATAATGATCACAGTGGAAATAAATAAATTTAAAAAATACAAAAAATTAATGATACAAAAAAGTTGATTTTTTGAATAAATAAACAAAATTAATGAATGGTTAAGCCAGACTAAGAAAAAAAGAAAGAAGACCCAAATCAATAAAATAAGAGATAAAAGAGACTAAGAAAAAAAGAAAGAAGACCCAAATCAAAAAAATAGGTGGATTTCTCTCTCAATATATATTTCATATATATATTTATACCTATATATGTATGTATAGCTACTCCTTCCCTTTTTTGGTTTTTATTGATGTGGAATATCTTTTTCCATCCTTTTGTTTTCAGTCTATTTGTATCTTTATAGTTTGTGTTTGTTGCAGACAACAAATCATTGGGTCTTACCTTTCTATCCATTCAACCACTCTATGTCTTTTGACTGGAGAGTTTAGTCTATTTACATTCAGTGTTATTATTGATAAGTAAGGTATTACTCTTGTCACTTTCTTATTCATTTTCTGATGGTGTTATGGTGTCTTCTTCCGTCTTTCTTTCCTTCCTGTCTTCCTTTTCCTGAAGGTAATTTTCCCAGTGGTATGATTTAATTTCTTGCTGTTTATTTTTTGTGTATCTGCTATATGTTTTTTTTTGATTCAAGGTTACCATGAGGCTTGCAAATACTATCTTATTTCCTATTATTTTAAGCTGATAACAGCTTTATAGTACTTGTGTAAATGATTGATCAAAGATGCAAGAAGTAAACTAAGAAAAATTCTACACTTTAATCACCTGATTTAAAAAATTTTATTGTTTCAATGATCTTTGTACTCTTTCTGTCTTAAAAAGTTTTTGTAGTTATTATTTTTTATTAGTTCATCTTTTAGTCTTTCTACTTAAGAGTAGTTTACACACCACAGTTACAGTGTTATGATAGTCTGTGTTTTTCCCTATACTTACTATTACCAGTTTTATACCTTAAGATGATTTTTTTCTTGCTAATTAACATCTTTTTCTTTCTGACTGCAGTAGTCTCTTTAGCATTTCTTGTAGAACAGGTCTGGTGTTGATGAAATCCCTCAGCTTGTGTTTGTCTGGGAATGTCTTTATTTCTCTTTCATGTTTTAAGGATATTTTCACTGGATATACTATTCTAGAGTAAAATTTCTTTTCTTTAGCACTTTAAATATGTCATGCCACTCTCGCCTGGCCTGTAAGGTTTCCGCTGAGAAGTCTGCTGCCTGCGGCATTGTATGGTGTGTGTGTATATATATATATATATACACACACACACATATATGTTTGTGTGTGTATGTGTGTATATGCGTGTGTGTGTGCGTGTGTGTGTGTGTGTGTGTGTGTATATATATATATATATATATATATATATATATATCCTCTTTTAGGATCTTTTCTTTATCCTTGGCCTTTGGGAGTTTGATTAAATGCCTTAAGTAGTCATCTTTAGGTTAAATCCACTTGGTAGTGTGTAACCTTCTTATTGGTATCTTTCTCTATATTTTGGAAATTCTCTGTTATTTTCCCTTTTCACAAAATTTCTACTTCTATTTCTTTTTCTATCTTCTCCTTAATGCCCATAACTCTTATATTTGCCCTTTTGAAGCTATTTCCTAGATCTTGTAGGCATGTTTCATTCTTTTCTATTTTTTTTCTTTTGTCTCCTCTTTGTATTTTCAAATGGCCTGTCACTAATCCTTTCTTCTCTTTGATAAATTGTGCTATTTAGAGATTCTGGTGCATTCTTCAGTACATCAGTTGCATTTTTTAACTCCAGAATTTGTTTGATTATTTTCAATTATTTCAATCTCTTTGTTAAATTTATCTGATAGAATTCTGTATGACTTCTCTGTGTTGTCTTGAATTTCTTTGAGTTTCCTCAAAATGGCTATTTTGAATTCTCTGAAAGGTCACATATCTCTCTTTCTCCTGGTTACTGCCTATGTTTGTGCAAGGCCCCAGGACTCTAGAGTCAGCAGGTGGTGAAGCCAGCCATCCTTGTTTCCTTCCTTTCAGGGTGCTGAGTTCCCCAAGACTCCAGAGAGGTACAGAGATGCTTTCTGCGAGCTAGGGACTGGAGTCAAATGCTTAGAAATCTACCCGATGTTTTAATCTACTGCAGCTGAGCTGGCACTCAAACCACGTGCCACAGTCCTTCCCACTCTTCCCTTCACTTGCCACAAGCCAAGGAGCTTCACCGCATTGCCACCACTACCACAGACCCACATGGAGTACTGCCAGGCTACTACTCACGTTCAGTTAAGGCCCAAGGAAGGGGCTCTTCAGTTAACTTGTATTAAATGTTGCCAGGCCTGGGACTCACCCTATAGGGCAGTGGGCTCCCCTCTGGCGTAGGACAGGTCCAGAAATTCAGTCTAAGAGCCAAGGTCTATAATCAGGAACCCCTAAAAACCCACTTGGTGCTCTATCCTACTATGGCTGAGCTGGTACCTAAGGTCCAAGACAAAGTCCCCTCCTTTACTTTTCCCTCTGCTTTCCTCAAGCTTTAGCAGTCACTTCTCATAGCCAGCATAGCTGGGAATGTGCTGGTTGTTATCTCAAGCCCGCACATCTGAGTCTCAAAAGCCCACAGCATACTATATGGGTATGGCTGCTTGTTCTTCCCTGAGGAACAAGAGCACTTAGAACTTGCTAGGAATTGCAGTCTTTGGGTCCTGGACGGCCCACTAAGTTCACTTAGGGCCCCAGAGCACTCCAGCTTGTGTTTATGCCACTTACTGAAATTCAAGCTCTGACTGCTGGGATGGCAATTCCCCCCTGGCTAGGGCCGGCCAGAATGTTTCCTCCATGTGCGGGCATCAGCTGAGTACAGCCCTGTTCTGCTTTCCGCTGTGACAGGGCAGCACTGAGTTCAATGGAAAGGCTCACAATCGCTACCCCATTCCTCTCCCAAGTGCATAGAAGTGGTTGTTGCTGGGGAATAGAGGAGGTGTGGCATCAGGAATTCAAGACTGTCTTTCCCACCCTCTTTGGTGCCTCTTTCAGTGACATGAATTCAAAACCAAGCGTTGTGAGTGCTCACTCGATTTTTGGTTCCTATGAAGGTGTTCCCTTTGTGTAGATAGTTGTTAAACTTGGTATTCCCACATGGGGAAACAATTGGTGGAGCCATCTATTTGGCCTTCTTGCTCCACCTCTTTCCTCTAGCTGATATTTTGATTGAGTTTGAATTAATATTATATGTCAGTTTGGGGAGAATTAAAATCTAAATAATATTTAGTCTTCTGACCTAAAATCATAGATTCTCTCTTTATTTATTAAAATAATCTTTAGTTTCTCTCAATAATAGTTCATAGTTTTCAATGTCAAGTTATGCACATCTTTTGTCTGGTTTATCTTTTCATATTTCATATGTTTATGCTTTTAAAATTGTATTTCTAGAAATTTCATGAGTCATTTATGCTGCATATCAGTCTATAATGCTTATGGCAAGGAATAACAGTTGTGAAAATTGTTTGAATCGCCATTTGAGCTGGCAACTTTTTATGGAATGCCATTTTTATTTGGAAGAACAACAGACAGGCAAACTATGGTTTGTATATTTGGCTGACATTTTCTCAAAAATGAACAAAATGAGCCTGTCACTTCAAAGGAAACATGCAATGTTTCCTTTGCATGTTTTGCTCATGTGAAAATTGAGTTTTCAATTAAAAAATAGAATTTGGAAATGTTTACCAATACTTTAACACTTGTCTGGTGAGATCAGTCGCGATATTAACAAATGTTACTTTTTCGTATGATGTGAAAAATCTGTCAACATTCGGAACATCTGCATAACTCAGTAAACCAGTGTCTTCCAAATGACCAATGCATGTCACAAAATCTTGCATAGGTAAAAGATCAATTCAAATTTCAAAATAGGCCAGCATATTTTATTATAATAGAGTATGAAAAGTTCACTGATGTGGTTTCAGGTTTCACATTGCAACTAACCCTTAAGGAACTACTACTTTTTAGTTTTGGTGTAATATCAAAAAAGTATATCCATAATTATCTGAAAAACTTAAAAAGGAGGAACAATTAAAACATTCCTCTTTCCAAGTACATATGTATATGAGGCCAGTTTTTCTCACTATTACAGATTGCATGCAGGAACGGATATGAAAATCTAGATACTATTAAGCTAGATATTAAAGAGATTTTCAAACCATAAGACAATGGTCTTTTTTTAGTACACTTTTTTCTGTTGTTGTTTTGGAAAATAGTTTTTTTTTCACAAAATATGTTGTAAGATTAACATGTAACAAGTTTATTATTATTTTAAATAAATTAATATGTAAATATTGAAACTTTTCTCAGTTTTAATTTCTAATATGATAAACATTAATAAATATAATCCACATAAGCAAAAGTTTTTTAGGGTCCTCAAAAATTCTGAAGAGCAGACAGGGTTCCATAAACTGAAACAATTAAGAATCTATGACTGGAAACAAAGAGAAAGGTAAGACCTTGAGTTTTATATTTAGGAGTAACCAGCACTTATCTAGTGACTTAAACATGCGTGTGGATGAAACTGTTCAGAAAGAGTTTATAAAGGGAAACAAAAGGACTCATAACTAAAACTTAAGATTTAATATTTTAACCTGTCCAAGTCTCTCTCACTTACAAAATGTGAATACTATTATATGCATTATTGTAAATGAGTTAACATTTACAAAGTCCTTGGCAAAAGTTGAAACTCAGTAAATGGTATTTATTTATCTTTCTTCTGGGGGATAATAAAGAATCAGTTCTTTAGGTATTTTTCAGGTGACTATTTAATCAGGTACTCTTAGTTTTCTTTCTGTTAGGAGCAAGTGGTGAGAAGTGAGAGATGGAAAACATTTGATTGAGAGAGACAATGGAGAGGTAAGTGTAGCTTGACATCTGCCCTTACTGATTCATAGGTTCAAGTAGTCATTGGCATTCGAGATCATTTGTTTTCTTACTTCTTTTCAATTGAGTTTAACTGTTCTAGATATTTTGTGGTGTGGCAAAAGGAACAAGGACACTAGGATCAGGAGTGATTTAAATTCTGGCCCTGTTCCATACTGAATGCATTACCTTAGGCAGACTCAACCTCTTGAAGCCCTCATTTCCTCACCTGTAAAATGAAAACTTTGATACAGACCTCAGGTAGGAGTCATATTACACAGAGAGATGGAATTGAAACACCACCTGCCTTACATAATAGGTGCATAATAAATGGCAATTGTTACTGCCATTTACTGAGGTGTGAGATAGAGAGGGCAAAGATCTCAAAAGCAAGAAACTTATGCTTTCAAAATTTATGACTCCAGCAAAGAAGTTATGAATTATAACTGAGAGATGGAACTAAAAGAAAAATGAAAAATGAAGGCAGATGTGAACAATAGAAAGAAAAATATTTTAGAAAAAAATAGTTTGAAGATTTTGTTTTTCCATTGTGATTCAAATATCCATTTTAATTATTTTCAAAAGCGCATACACACATATTTATCTATCTATCTATCTGACAAACATAAATTTAGGGCAATTGAAATTAAGTGTGGGATGAGGAAAGAATAGGAAGAGTGGTGAAAGCCAAAACTACAGATTTCTAGATAGATATGGAGAGATAGCTATGAGAGAAGACAGGTACATAAGACGGAGCATCTTTACAAGCTCGAAAGTTGAAAGACCTTGCAATATCATTCAGCCCAAGGCCTGTGTTTTGCAACTGCGGTGGTCATGTCATCTGCTAATCTCCATTTTCTTGGCATTTCTTTATAGGTTATTAATTTAAGGTTGATTTCTTTTCCTAAAGTGCCATGAATATGCTGGAGGCAGTACAGCTCAATAGAGAGTTCAGCTTTGGCTCTTGGCCGAATAAAATTTGACTCTCAGCTCAGCCAATTTGGGAAAGTTAATTAATGTGACCTATCTCATTGAGTTCCTATCTGTGCCTACACTACTTTCTAATGACATGATAGTGAGCAAAAGACACCTGTAATACCTGCTCTTATGGACCTCAGGTATCAAGTGGGACATAGGCATTATTTAAGAATGACACAAATGAATGTATGATTCCACATTGAAATAATTTCTAGGTTTTATTCATGGGAGTGTGGGGAGTGTTATAGTCAGAAGAAACAGCATATGTGAAAGATTTGTGTCAGGAAGGAGCAAGGAACATTAAAAGCCTGAGAAAGAGCAAGTGAAGACAGTGAGAATGCAGACGCCTTTCTTGTGTGTAGACTAGGGACAATAGCACACAAGGTTATTTAATGGATTAGTGAGAGCATATGATAATCTCCAACCAGTAGTGGCTACTCATTAAATGGTGGCTACAAGGATCATTTTATAATTGCTGAAGAGGTGAAGACTGTTCTTTGAACTACATGATGTCAGATCTACCTTCTCTTTAACACTTTGGATGTACTCACCACTCACAGACAACTGTGTCTCAGTCCCACAACCCTGCAATGCCCAGCAGACCTGTAGTTTGTGGGCAAAATGGAGTGTTTTCTTTCGGTCTTGAACTATGTAGAGGCCTGTTGGTGGAAAAAGGTATGTTGGGAAGGCGTGGTTAAAAGGAAGGAGGAAAGAAATCAAATTAGACCACTGGCAGACAAATATATCTCAGTCCCTACAGCCCTGCAATGCCAAGCAGACCTGTAGTTTGTGGAGAAAATGGAACGTTTTCTTTTGGTCTTGGACTATGTAGAGGCCTGTCAGTGGAAAAAGGTATGTTGGGAAGGCGTGGTTAAAAGGAAGGAGGAAAGAAATCAAATAAACTTAGTTTTCAAAGTCTTTTTTCTCCGCAGACATGTTTTGAAATGTGACATTCCTTTCCTCCAATCTGTCATTTTTTATCCTTCAGGCAAATGTTTAAACCTCCCAACATGTTTCTGCAAGCAACGTTCTCAACAAGGAAGCTACTATAGGAATTTTTTTCTAGCATTATCAGTAGAATTGAGTTCAATTGCATAGTCAAGTAGTCTTGCCTGTCTGGTGACATTCAAATGAACTCCAAGGAGAGGGGCCTGTAGCCCAGGAAGTGTGGCACTCACAGCCTCAGACCAAATCCCGTTTTCATTCCTGACTTCTCTGTATTTTAGTTGTCCAAACAGATGAATGGGGATAATGATGAATATAGTAATACCTACTTCATAGAATTGTTGTGAGGATTAAATGAGTAAACACGGTGAATGTGTAAAGCCTTTAGAACAGCTCCTGGCACAGAGTAAGTATGTGCAAGTGTGCAGGTGTTAGCTGGTGTTATGATGCCTGAAGTGGCTGCCAGTTTTGCCCTCCCTCCTTCCAACATATACACTTGCACACCCACATGTTCATATACATATATAAATAGAAATAAATGTGTGTGTATATATATATATATATATATAAAAGTGCACAAGATTTTTATGATCTTGTCAGGAAGGATATGTTTTCAGGGTGTCGTATAATTAAAAAGACTTTGAATTTAGTAAGTTTTCAAATACCATAGTTATTTAAGACAACAGACAAAAGGAAGAACAATGTTTTAATTTCTACAGTATCTTTCTAGGATCTAGTGTTGTTTCATAACAGTTAGTGCATGAGGTGGAAAGGAGCGGGAGAGGATTATTTTGGGGATAGTTTTTCTTCCCTTTCCTAATGTGTGTAAACATCAATCCACATCAACTTTACCAGTTGTCCCGTGGCCCTGGCACCCACCCCAGCAAAATGAAGGCCTGAGGAGAAGTTATAGAAGATAGCAGGGAGGCGGGTGGAGAAGCCAGTGTATTCCTCGTGCTTCCTGTGTCCAGAGTAAGGTCCCGTGACCACCTTTGCTTGCAGAAGGCTGAGGTCTCCTGAGTAAGAACTCAAGTTTTTTTCCAGTCTTCAGGTTTCTGAGTAATTTTGCCTTTGGGTACACAAGAAGGGATTAACGGACACATTAGCACCTCTTCTCCAAACTCCACATCAGCTGTTACCCAAAACAGCTGGTTGACTTTCTTAACTTCAGGCTCCTAATAAAACAGGACTCTGAAATGCAAAGTTGCGAGGCTCACATTTCCATTGCAACCTTACAGCCAGAGGGTCACCTTGTTTCTTGTCAACCTGTCACTGCGAGGATCTGTTTCTTTTTGCCATTCTTTTATGAAGTTGGAGAACTTGAGGCTGCAGGAGCTTGTGCTCAGTTTTGTTGAAGCTGCAGTTCCAGCACACATATCAACCGTTTCTCATTTTCATACATGTTACTACTTGAGTCCTATTCATGGCTCTCTACATTGCCAAATTCAACACATTTTCTTGGCTACCACTGACATTTGTCATGTTCCCAACTTTCTTTGCTCAAATAATTTGTCTTCACCTAGAAACCCCTATAAAAGGAAATGTGGACATTCATGTATGAGTGAAATGTGGGCTCTACCTGGGGTTAATGGTAACTCCCATATTTCACTGGCATTTGTTCCTTAACTACATAGCACGAGAAGACAGTCCCCAGAAAAATCCCTTCTAAGGTTTTCTAGATTTTCCTGGGAGATTTCAACCCAGTCCCCCATATTCTTCTCTCTACCCCCCATCTGCAACATTTTAGGCCACACCACTTCCTCTGCTCTTGGGTTTCTTTATGGAAAAGCTCATATCCAAGTCTGAGACAAAGGTGTTTTATCCTGAGTCTTTCAAAACTATGAACCCTGGAAGGGCCCAAGTGGTCCATACTTCAGTGAGGAGAGGGTTCCTGCTTCCCTTGTGCACATTGCTACCAGGCCCAAATCATACTGCTCAAGTCCAAGGCCTCAGAGAGTTCTTCCTGGAGAAGAAAGGTCCCTCCTCTGCCTCTAGCACTCCTTCTCTTCAGTCAAAAATCTGTTATGCATCTAAGAAATAAAATTGAGATGTCTGGCTTCTGGTCTGGCATGTAAAGAGCTTAGAATTTGTTACTTTGTCCTAACAACAGGTAAAAATCTGAACAAACTGAACAATCAATAACTCTTCTTAGAGAAGTGAAGTCACAGAGTAAATTGCTGCTCTCAAAATTTGAGAGACAGAGAGGCAGACACAGGGAATCACAGCTTACCTAAGCAGAAATCTACTAGCAGAAACCACCTTGGGCACCAGTGCTGGGTATGGAAACCTGAACTGCATTGATGAGTTGCTGGAGGCTCAGCATGGACAAGCCTGGGATTTAAAAAGTCTGGGGTAGGGGACAGTCATGGGGAGGTTCCCACTTTCTGTGAGTTTTAACTCTAGGAGCTCCACCAGGTTCTCACAGTAGATGCTGGAGAAAACTCCACTCATGCTTCCAGGAGAGGAAGGGGAAATATACCAGAGCATCCTGAAGTTGCTGGTTCTGGAACCAGACTTTGGAATAGGGTGTTGACCACTGTTTGCTGCTTCTCTTTTCTATGGCTTGACACAAACCACTTCTGCACCTTCAATGATGAACTCTGTGCCTGTGCGCTGGCCCGCTTGCCTTCACATTCAGGGCCCCTGCCGTGGCTGAGAGTGAGGACTACACAAGAATGCATGGCAGTAAGCTCAACTCTCATCATTCCCAGCTGAGCTTTGCTTCTGCAATTAGGAGAACTGACGTTTCCTCTCCCTTGAAAGTGGTGATTACTCCATAGAAGCACCTGTACCAAATAATTGATTGAGCTAGTTCATTAATTCCTCAGATGAAGAGAGGGAGGGAACTAAGACAGGGAGTGGGTTAAGCCAATAGTTCAGTATGCACATGGAATGCTTACTAAAAATGCAGATTCCCCACCACTTCCACCATCGCCTCACAAGAGTCCTGATCTGTTAGGTCTACGGTAGGTTAAGAAACAGCATTTTAAAGAAACACCCAGATGATTTAAGCATGGTAATCAGAGGATCCACTTTGAGATATATTTGATTACATACTTGACCCAAGTTTGCCCAGAGAATGGCATACAATAAATATAAATCATATCTGTCTTTCAAATATGTTCTTGAGTGCCTACTGTGCACAAGCAATATTTAGGCTCCGAAGAGGCAAGATCGACCGAATGACGAATTCTCTTTCAACTACAACTTGCTGTCTCTTTGCAAATGACTCTGGTAAAATCTTGAGGTGAGTTATGCTTTGCTGTGCATCGATTTCAGCCACTGTTATTTAAGAAAAGGATAACTATAGGCATCAAAAAATATAATAGCAAATTGTGCTTTCTCTAAGGCAACACATTTAAATACCATATAAATCCATATCAAATGATGTAATTTAATCTGATGCAATTCAATAAATTACAGCACAATACAGCAAAACACAATGTAATGTAGTACAAATCGCACTGCAACTTCAGTGCAGTGGGGTTAACGCAGTCCTCATTTCAGGTCTTGGGCTGCAGCGCCCTCTATTGACGTAAACTTTTTTTTTTTTTTTTTTTTTTTGCGTGTGTGGTGGCTACAGCTGCACCTGGCACGGAATAACTGTCAACAAACAGCCTATTCAAATGGAAACGAGCTGAGGCCCAGCTGACTCCAATGTTATATGTCAAAAGAAGTTCTAGATTAACAATTTTCCGGAGCTGCCACCTGACCTAGTGATTAAAGTAACTAATTGTGCTTTTCATAGTATTAACTGTTTTCACTACATTCTTTTGATTTGTGACAAATAAAAGAAGAACTGTAATCAGCTTGATTTCTTAACCTGCAGAATAGGAGGCTGGAGTGACAATACAGGAGTACTAGAAACCCTATGAAGATTAATATAAAACAAATACAAATAGAATAGATAATAGAATATAACAGAAATAAAACACTGTATCCTCTAATATACAGTCATCTCCCCTCCACGGTTGAAGAGCACCTGCTCTTTTGCTATTTGGAGATAGCAAGGATAATGCTAATAATAAAAAATTCTTATTTTAAAAAATATGCATGTGTACTAATAATTTATTGAACGCCTAGTATGCTTCAGCCTCTAATGAAATACAGGGACAAGCATGCTAACACACCTTAAGCCATTTTATCTGCATATAGGCTCCTTTTCCTTTCTCACACACTTGCTGAGGGTAATAAGGGCTTTATTGAGGTCTGGTACTGTATTAAGCACTTCATTACACTGTTTTCCTTTAAGCCTTATAATCAACAAATGAGGTAGGTATCGCCATCACGATTTTAGGGTACTCAGACTGAGTAAGTGTCAATAACAGGTTCAAGGTAATACTGCAGGTAGGCAGCAGGGCATGATTTGAACCCGTTAGTCAGCAGAGTGGTGGGATAGATTGAGGATTTAAAAGAGCATAAAAGTTTGGAGGAGGCTGTTTTGTTGTGGCACCAGCTGGTGGACTCATTAAATAATGTGTTATTTCTCTTTAATGTGAGCTCCCTACTGTCATCCTTTTCTCTCTCTTCCTTCCAGTATTCATAGAGCATCTCCTTTCCGTGCTATTCACTGGTAACAGACTCCGAAGATACAAACACAGAAGGACACTTTAATGAGATACTGATTTATGTTTCCCTGTATTTTTTTCCTTTTTGGATTCCCAGCTGTTTTGTTCCCTTGTCTGAGGAGCGGTGGAAAATAAGTTGCTAGAGGCAACCTTCATTTAGGTTTTTGCTTTCTTAAAGCCTAAGGTATCCAAGAAGTTGTACTGAGGCGGGGAAGAAGGGGGGAAATACAGATCAGAGCTTTGAAGCATAAGAAGAGGTAAGAGGAGACATTTCCACAGAATGTGAATGAAAAGAAAAAGTGTCAGTGGATCCTGAGGGTGGCAGTGCCTCATCCCCTGGCAGCCTCTTGGAGGGATAGCAAGGAGGTATTAGTACAACTAGCAGTCATAGACATGGGAGCTTCCAGGCTTAGAAAAGGCATCCAAGGCTAGGGTTCCATATAATTTATCATCCAAACAGGGACACTATTGAAAGTGAAAGGAGATGCTATTAATAATTATGCCCAAATAATAGGTGTCAATAGGAACTGTCTGGAACAAGCTGGCACGTATGGTCACCCTGCCTATGGTCTTTTTGACTCAGAAATAATGGAGTCCCTGCCTTGAACATCCCTGCCTTGAGTCCCTTGAGTGTTCAGGCGTCTTTGAACAATGAGAATTTCAGATTCCACTGTGTTTGCTTTTCTTTTTAGAAAAGATTTTAGAAAATGATTCTGAAATTTATATGAAAATGCTAAGTATATCAAACAAATCTTTGAAAAACAAGAACAAAGATGGAAGACACATTATTTGATTTTAAGACTTACTTATAAAGCTACAATATAATCACAACTATGGTATTGGCAAAAAGAGAGATAATAAAAAACAATAGAGTCCAAAAATAGACTTATATATTTATGATCAATTGATCTTGACCACGGAGAAAAGAAGTACTTTAAGCATTGGTGTTGAAACAATTGGGTATTCTATATACAGAAATAAACTTGGATCACTATCTTGTACTGTATACAAAATTAACTAGAAAAAGATCACAGAGAAACTAATCTAGAAGAAAATGCAAAACCTTGAGTTAGGCAAGGATTTAATAAATAGGATACAGGAACCACAAATCATAAAATTAAAAACTGAATAACTAGACTTCTTAAGCATGAAAAACACTGTAAACATTTGGAAAGATGCTTTAAAGAGAATAATAAGTAAAGACTGGGAAAAATAATTGCCAAACATATATGTGATAAAGAACTAGAATATATACAAAATTCTTACAACTCAACATTAGTAAACAAACAACCCATTTAAAAACTGGGCAAAAGAATTGAGCAAATATTTTACAAAAGAAGGTATGCAAATGTCAAGTAAAGACATAAAAAGATGCTCAACATCACTTGTTATCAGATAAAAGCAAATAAAATCTTAATGCAATATTAGTGCGCTCCAACTAAGTTCACACAAAGACTAGGATGAAAATGGTCATAGCAGCTTTACTCATAATAGCCCCTTTACTCATAATAACCCCCAACTGGAAACAACTCTAATGTCTAAAAAATATTGAATAGCCAAAGAAATTATTGTATATCCATAGAGTGGAATACTTTTCAGCAATAAGAAAGTAGACTACTAATTCTCACAACATAGATTAATCTCAAAACATTATTCTGAGTGAAAGAAATCACATACAGAAAAACCGATGTGTTATATAATTCCAGTTATAAGAAATTCTAGAAAAGGCAAAACTGTAGGAATAGAAAGCAGGAAGAATGGCTGTCAGAGGCGGAGGGTGGTGAAAGATGTCTAACTAATATGGACACAAGAGAATGTTTTTTTTTTCTTTTTTTTAGACGGGGTCTCACTCTATCACCCAGGCTGGAGTGCAGTGGCACTATCTCAGCTCACTGCAAACTCCGCCTCCCAGGTTCACGCCATTCTCCTGCCTCAGCCTCCCGAGTAGCTGGGACTACTGGCGCCTGCCACAACGCCCGGCTAATTTTTTTTTTTGTATTTTCAGTAGAGACGGGGTTTCACCGTGTTAGCCAGGATGGTCTCAATCTCCTGACCTCATGATCCGCCTGCCTCGGCCTCCCAAAGTGCTGGGATTACAGGCATGTTTTGAGGTGAATAATATGTTCTATATTTTTATTGTGGTGTTGGTTATACAACTGTAACCATTTCCAAAACTCACCAAATTGTTCTTGTAAATTTGGTGATTTGATTATATGTGAATTATACCTCAGTGAAGTTTATTTTTACAAAAAGGAGTCAGGGAAGTGGGTATGCTGGAGTAGACATACTGTGTAAGACTGAAAACCCCACAAGATGATTATGTTGCATAGAAAGTCCCGGTGGGTAGATCACTTGTGAAGGCCACTGGGAACATGTTGTTGAGATTGGCATCAACATCAGTAGATTCAGTGGTATATCTCCCAGGCTGGCTGGAGCTGATGCATAAGGCCATCTGGCTGTACTTAGCCATCAAGAACAAGTGGATGTGATCGATATAATGAGTGGCAAGGTCAGAGTGGTCGGTGTAGGACCCTGACCTGCAGAGAATGATGGTGATGGGTAATAGAACATGGTATGTCCTAGAGGTGAATAGCGGGGCCATCAACAAGGACAGTACTCAACTTGTACCATCAGAAGAAATCAAGGTTGGATGGTCAAGAGACTGAGTGCGGTTGCGCCAATAAAATGTCTTGGTCCTTTTCCCAGTTTCCAGACCTAAGCCTGTTTTTAGTACTGGAACCCATTAATTAACCCACCTGTGTGGGAGTCATTCCTATTTCCAGATATGTAACTGGGCTTGATATACATGATAGTTGGTACAAATCCTATGTTATGTCGTTGGTGGGTAGGGTAAGAGCTGTCACAGATGGGAATGTCAAATAGAAGCACTTAAATGATCCACCTCCACCCACCTATTCCTGGTCAAAATAGTAAGTAAAAAGCAGGGTAATATATTAGAGGAGGGAGGGTGTTTGAAAATTGTTGCCACTCTTAAGTATCTGAAAGACATGGTGGGGGTTGTTCCTGTCATATTTCATTTAGCAGTATGGCTTCTGAAGAAAACAGATGATACGGGTGGACTATTGTCTCCACAAGCTCAACTAGGTGGTAGCAACACCCCTAATTGCAGCCACTGTGCCAGACAGAGCAGATGAACCTGGCCTCAGATATGTGGTGGGGAGCTACTGATTTGGCAAGTGCTCTTTTCTATTCCTATCAAAAAAGAGTTCCCATTCACATAGAATGGATAATCATATATATTCAGAGTTTTTCCCTGAGGCTGCCCCATCTTTTGTGATAATATAGTCTAAAGCAATTGGACTGTCTAGACATCTTCCAGAATATCACATTGATCCACCGTGTCAATGACATCATGCTAATCAGGTCAGATGAGCAAGAATTGGCTGGCACATTGGAGGCTTTAAGACAAATGTGCTCTGGAGGGTAGAAGAGAAACCCTTCGAAGATTTAAGTTCCTGACATACCAGTGCCAGCGTATTCCTTCCTGCTCCTATCATATGTATCAGTAGGCCTATCTCCTTCTACCTCCTCCTGATGGTCGAGGTCAAATCCGTGATCAGCATCACCAAGCCATGATGGTGACTCCTTTTCTTGCCTGCTGATGCCTGCACAGAAAAAGACTGAAGTGCTTTCAGAGGCCATATCTTATAATTCAATAGGATGCTTAGTTGTGGCCTGTTGAATGTGTTCTTGATAGGGAACAAAATTTCTAACCTTGAAGATCCCAGAATTGCCAGGAAAGAAAGCATACATTCCCCAAGTGCATCATTGGAATTGATGTTAAGCAGGGCCACTTCTGCTTTCACCTCTTTATTCTCAAAGTCATGTAGTCATCTGGTTAAGGACATTGCACCATATAAGGTCTTTGGTTCAAGGTACATATACTACCTAGAAGATGGCTCCCATTCTTGGGGTAAGATATCACCTCTAGGCTGGTGTTTCAGTTGTGCCTTTGGCAGGCCACTCTAATGCTCTATTGGGCTGCTGACCTCTGGGTGATTCAGTTTTTGATACAATCAGTGAATCTCATGGTCATGAGCCAATTCCTTTGTCTCCTGTGTGTGTCTCTGATTGAGCGTGACATTAGGTGGCATCCCATACCCATGCACAGAACTCAGAAGATCTACTTTAGTGCCTCTTGGTGCTCTCTTGCCCAGTTTTGCTGGTAAATAGACAAGTGTAGCAATCCTGGCTCGAGAAAGGCACTGCGATCAGGGATTTAGGCTCATTGAGAACGAGTTTCTGGGTCACATCACCAGGAAAGCCTCTAAGACAAATAGGGGTGGCAGCTGAAAAGAAGGGAGATCTACAGTGAACAATGAAGGAGGGAGACAATCAATTGAAATTCCACAGCCAGTTGCAGAGGCAAGGACTATAGTTCTTCCCACTTAATTGTCTTTCCTAAGTTTGCCCCAGGAAGAGAGGCCCCTGGAAGAGCTATTCCCCGTATATTGAAAAAAAGTGGATCCTAGCAGTGCTAGGGGTGGACGGAAGTGAACATGCAGCTATGCCACCCAGATTCTCTTTCATTGCCACTGGAGCACTTCAGCAATCACACCAGCTAGAGAGTCACCTCACCCAAGGTCATGCCCTTCTGGGGCCTGCCCACATCCAGTAACTGATAAAAGTGAAGGGACAAAGACCCATTTGATTCAAAACAGAACAACTCTGATGTGCCATTAAAGCAGCAGTAATGATCATTTAAGCTACAACTTAATAGACAGTCTAGGAGAAGTAGATGCACATTTATTTAAAGTTTCTGCTATTGTTTGAAATTAGAATGCTATTAAATTTTCATTACTATAAATAATATGATGGAGATATCTTAAGCATGCAATTTTTCTCTCTTGAAAGAATATTTATAGGACAAAGTCCTAAGAGCAGTGTTACTAACTCAAGGCACATGTATATTTTTATACCTCCTGAACTCCATTGCCTAATTGCTTTTCATTTTATTTATTTATTTATTTATTTATTTATTATTTTTTGAAATGGAGTCTCGCTCTGTCACCTAGGCTGGAGTGCAGTGGTGCAATCTTGGCTCACTGCAACCCCTGCTTCCCGGGTTCAAACAATTCTTCCTGCCTCAGCCTCCCGAGTAGCTGGCACTACAGGTGCCTGCCACCACGCCTGGCTAATTTTTTTTCTTTCTTTTTTTTTTTTTGGTATTTTTAGTAGAGACAGGCTTTCACCATGTTGGCCACGCTGCTCTCGGACTCCTGACCTCAGGTGATCCTCCTGCCTCGGCCTCCTAAAGTGCTGGGATTACAGGCGTGAGTCACCATGCCTGGCCCAATTGCTTTTCAAAAGAGTCTCACAGGTTTTCTGTGGCATACATAAACATATATGCTTCTGTATAGTCCACACCTTGTTGACATTTCTAGCTCAAGTATTTGTAGACTCTCAAAAATTCTGCTCAGGTTTTCTTGGCATAAAGAATTGTTTAGCTAATTTTGAATACTTGTTTTGACAAAGTCTAAAAATGTAATCCAAATTTGAATGAGGAAGATGAGACAGTTTATCAACTTTCTCTAATGAGTTACTGGTAACCTGAAAAAACAATTTCCTACTCATACAATAAATCTACACATATCTTTTTCAGCCTTTTTGGACTTTTTTGTTATTGTTGTTTAGTGGAAGGATTTGCTTTATATGATTAGACATTGAAAAATTTGTATGGATTTGGGAAAGAAAAAGATGTCTCTGACATCCAGGAGCTGGCCTGGCACTCCAGCTATGTCTTAGTGATCTCCTCTTCAAATAAATGATTTCACAGAATACTGACATCAGACAATGCCACCCTATGACCATGGTGAATCAAGACAAAAACAAGACCTTTCCGTAACTATGCATGAACACAGGCAAAGAATGAAATCTGTTTAAATCACAAACATAGCCCAATAACCCCCAATCCTGGCTAATTAGAGTGGATATTGCTTATTTATTGCTGACAGTTTTAGCTTGACTCTAGTCTTCCCTCTTCCTAGATAACAATTATTGAGAGATCCAGTCATGACATTATATCACTTCCTAACAACATCCAATCTAGAGCAAAGCCATGCTTCTCAAACCCTCCTCCAAATCACGTGACACAAGGCCACATTGTGTAAGTTCTTTCTAATGCCCTTTTAGTAAGACACCCCACCCTCCACCCTGCGCCATATGTGTTCCTGGAGGAGGACATTGAGAACTTTAAAAATTTACCTTTTAGTAATTTCAGGTTAACTTGGTTGGATTTATTGTAGAGCAAAACAATTCTCCCTCAGGTGACTTCCAAGGGATAATTATAGGATTGTGTATTAGGTTGATGCAAAAGTAGTTGTGTTTTTTAACACTAGTTTCAATGGCAAAACCCACAATTATCATAAGCTAGCCTTCCAGGTTAACTTTCCTAACTTGTACAATATTTCCTTTCCTGATTTCCTCAATTTCCATTATACTTTTCTTCAGACAAGTTAATAGTCCAACAAAATTTTTTCAAATGCTCAACAATCTTCCTCATTCCCAAATAAATTTTAATATGTATGTATAAGCACATATACATGCATATTCATTATATATTTGTATATTTGTCACTTTAGACAATTTGAGTATAGAACTACTTTCAGGGAGATGACAATCCAGTTTGCCTTTGGCTGGTACACTTCTTGCCATTTGCTTGTATAGGCATTTTGACATCTTAAAGTTTCCTCCCATCCTGAGTACAGCAGATCCAACTATCTGGGAGTAAACAGAAAGACCAATGGACACCCACAGGAAACATGCTGAGGTGCACATGGAATGTGGATTGGAAAGAGGTCTGTTATGATAAGAAGGGCTGTGGTGAGCATCATAGCCAATGTGGGGAGCCACATTCTGCAGCTCTTGATAAGTGAGGTCAGTGGAAAGACTTGAGTCATGAAGTGTATATATCATTCTTTCAATTCCTGAGGAAAGCTTCATGGGGGAAATGATTTTGAATAAAATGAGAAACAATTAGTTTGGTCATGTTTTATTTCACAACAAAATTTCCTGTTCTTAGTTTAAAAGGTACCTATGACTAATAACATTTTCCCCAAATTTTCAGGATATGAAGCTTGTGTTCCTTGAGTTTGACATAAATTTTGCTTCAGGCACTTACACAAGTTGATGAATAGCAATATAATTGACTCATTGTGAATGCCTTTATTCATATTAACTCATTATGATGAATTTCAAATTATAGAATCTAGATTAGCAGTAGAGCAATTATCTGAGCAGCGACCTTGTCTAGAGACAATTCTATAATTTTATCTTCAGGAAGATGTCCACAATGAAGCTCCTATGAAAACCACAGCATGTTGAAAGCAAATTCCTCACTTAGAATTATTTCAAGACAACAAAGCATACAGTATTGGTATCCATGTATCAGATAAGACTTTTCCGTTGCAGAGAACCCAGCTCCTTGGGAACTGCAATAATGTAGATGTGTTGGTTCATGAAAGTGTAAACCAGAGGAAGAGCCAGCATCAGACTTCTTTTGGTCAAGACTTTGGCCTCTGTCTTCATGCTGGCTTCATCCTCAGCCTGGCTGTAACCTCATGGTCAGAAAGATGGCTGCCGTAACAGCTAGGGCTGCATGCTTCCTTATTTATTTCCTAAGTAGAAAGCATCACTTCTCACAATCACCAAATGATAATTCCAGATCTTTACTCAGATCGAACCAAGGTAAATTGACCATAATTGCAAGGGGTGTAAGAATATGCTGATTGACCTTCCCCTGAGCTGGAAGTGGGTCAGTCCACTAAGAAATCATGGTTACTGCATAATTACCAGGTGGTCACTACAGTTATTTCCTTAAAGGAAAATAGGGGTCCGTTCAGAGAGGAACAGGGCGAGTAGGTGCTGGTTAGACCTGTCAAGCATCTGCCATTTTAATTATATCTGTATAGAAAATGATATTACATCCTACCTATAAGTGGCAGTATTGGGCTAAAAACATGGGCTCTGGACTTAGATTGTGGCCATTGAATTCCTAATTCATCACTTACTAGCAACATGGTCTTGTGAAAGTCACTTGACTTCTCCATTTCTCAGCATTTTTATTTGTAAAACAAAATTAACAGACACTTGTAGAGTTTCTATGAAGATGCAATGGAAAAATGCATCTAAAGCACTTAGTATAGAGCTCCTCACTTTAAGTACTTGGAACAACATATTTGCATGTGAACTAGCCACTTGATGGTCTCTCTAAGGCACCACTTTTATCTGCTTGGGCATCTGTGTGTTGCCCAGTGTGATTTGGGGGCTTCTCTTTCCATCCTCAGGTCATTTTTATCAGCTACTGGATTCATTTTAAGCAGACTTTTGACCCAGAGACTGGAGGGTGGTCTGATACTGTAAAAACAGTGTGTTCTGGTACATCGTGGTATAAATGTTCAAAAGGAAGCCCCACCAGGGGTTCCCAATAGGGAGTTTTCTTTGCAACGTGAATATCATTCTTAAGTGGTTTGAGAACAGGGTACAGCAGCATCTTACTGGACATCAGTTTGTGTGCTCCTGTCAGGAAAATCACCACCCAAGCCCACTAAACCCACACAGACCATAATGTTTTAATTATTCCTTTATTACTTCCTTCAGGTAATTGGAAGGCTAAATATACTTACATGGCAAGACTCTAGTGATTACCTTTTGGCCAATAACTCTTTTATTTTATTTTAATTGAACTTCACTCTATAAAAGACTTGGAGTTAAGGTGGGGAAAACAGGAAGAAAGGAGGAGGAGTAACTAGTTAGTTGTAATTTTTTTTTTATAAACGAGATTATAATTTATAAATTAAAAAAGAAAAATTACATTGAAAACTATAACAAAATAATAAACATTATAATATATAAAAAGTTATTGTAAATCAATGTGAATAAATGGATAAAGGTCATAAAGTCACAAACTATAAAAATGTTTTGTTTCATTTTTTACTTATTAGTATATAATGAGCATGATTCCATGTCATTTAATAAGGCTATATCACAAATTTAAATAGTTCAGCAGCATTTCATTATTTATGTAGCCAGTTTCCTGCCACTTAAAATTTAGGTTTACCTCTCTCTTTTCTTTGGTACTACAGAAAAATGAGAAAAACATCTTTGTTCATATGTTTTCCTGCATTAATTCATTTCCTTAGAATGACTTTTTAGAAATTGAAGGGCCACTTTTCAATCTGGGTACATATTGACATACGAGCTTACAGAAGAGTTGCACTACCTTACCTTTCTATCAGCAAGTTATTTGTTTTTAAAACTTACCATGTGAGGGCTAAAATCAAAGCTTGGATTACATTTGGGAAAATCTACATAAACTTTGTAATGTGTAAAGTAGGCAAATTAAGAGAGATTGCATCAAGTAACTCTGCCTTGCAAAATAATTCATCTTGTGTATTTACTAAAATGACAAACTTGGTGGTTTTGAAATGTGATTTGTGATTTCAAGGGAAGCAGTTAGGGCAGAGTAAAGAGCTTCAACTTTGGAGACAAGAAGGCCTGTACTCAAGTCCTGACAGCACTGTTTATCAGATGTGCCACCTTGGAAATCCCTTGACATCTCTGAGCCTCAGTTTCCAAATCTGTGAAAGAGAGATAATAATACCATCTTTGTAGACCTTATGGGATCATTAGAAATAATGGACATGGTTGTCTAGTACAGTGTATGAGAAATATTAAGAGTGCAAAATAATTCTTATTTATAAAAATTTATCGTACATGTACATTTTGTAAGGAAAGATCTATTATATAATGCAGACCACTCAGATTTCCATGACCTGTTGTCGAGTGTCCTACACCTGATCATAAAAAATTCTCCTCTTACAGGGTCTCGTGGCTTCAAGTCTAAAACAAATTTATATACATCCTAGTGCCACTGAGGAGAGCAAATAAACAGAAACTGCCATTATCAGTCCACTAAATCTGTAGTTCTCAATCTTGGCTGCACATTGTAATCACTTGAGAAAGCTTAAAAATCCTCAGTGCCCCAATTATACTCCTGAAAAATTAAATCAGAAGTTCTGGGATTGGACCCAAGTATCAGTGCTTATTTAAAGTTCTGCAGAAAATTCAAAGTGATGCCAAGGTGGAGAACCATTGTTTTAAACCGTTGCTTCTCACACTGTAATATGTGTTTGAATCACCTTGGGGTCTTGTGAACTTGCACATTCTGGTCCTGGAGGTCTGAAGTGGGGCCTGAGATCCTGCATTCCCAACATTAGGCAATGCTGATGCTGCCAGTTCCTGGACAGCAGCCTTGAGTGGGGCTCTGTTTGGGGTTCTCACTCACCCTATTATGCTTATTTCCTCCTTTCTGTTCCTCCCCTGCACCCTCCAACTCCTCTCCTACACAACCATCCATTTTTGGGGAAAAGCCTTTCATAAGAGATAATTCTCTTCCCAGGAATTACTTTTTCTGCCGAGACAGGCCCCAGTCATTTTTACTCATGAGAGTACAATGTTATTCCTTTCTCCTGGAGTGTTTCAAATTGCTCTACTTTTCTTAAAGTAGTTTTGATTTATGAGAAATGTATGCTTCTGTTTTCAGTACAAAATGATCATAATTTCATCAGAAAAAGGGAGTTGTTAAAGTATTTGACATAACTCTAACTCCTTCGGAAGTTTATTTGACTGCTTTGGAAAGTTTTTAAAGACAATCATTTTGCACAACCAAAAATCAAGAAGGATACTTACTCAGGTAGTGTTTGTTTAGATTGAAAATGATCAAGAATTGTTGATCCTTCTGATATTTGGATTTGAATCCCTAAAGCAGCTTTAAACCAAACTGTCTGTTTGGATCATTTGGCTAAACTTCACTGGTCAGAATACTACTTGCTGCTCTACAGCTGACCTTGACTTAGGACATAGGAAGCAGAAACTCCTGGACAAATCTGGGACTTGTCCAGTGTATGTTATAGAAATACTCACTTTAGTGGTCTGCAGAGACACCCTTCAAAGAACATAACCAGGATATTAAATATCTATTTCTTACTTTCTTAGTTTTTTAATTCTTTAAAGCTGGAACAGAAGACCAAAAGAATTGTAGGGACCAGCCCCACAGGGTCGGCGGGTTTTTCTCCCCATGTGCGGAGACCAGAGATTGTAGAAATAAAGACACAAGACAAAGAGATAAAAGACAGCTGGGCCTGGGGGAAAACTACCACCAAGATGCGGAGACCAGTAGTGGCCCCGAATGCCAGGCTGTGCTGATATTTATTGGATACAAGACAAAGGGGCAGGGTAAGGAGTATGAGCCATCTCCCATGATAAGGAAGGTCACATGGGTCACGTGTCCACTGGACAGGGGGCCCCTCCCTGTTTGGCAGCCAAGGCGGAAGGAGAGAGAGAGAGGAGACAGCTCATGCCATTATTTCTGCATATCAGAGACTTTTAGTACTTTCAGCAAGAGTCTTCTCTAGACTCCCCCAGGGAAAGGGAGACTCCCTTTCCTGGTCTGCTAAGTAGCGGGTGTTTTTCCTTGGCACTGACACTACTGCTAGACCACAGTCTGCTTGGCAACGGGTGTCTTCCCAGATGCTGGCGTTACCGCTAGACCAAGGAGCCCTCTAGTGGCCCTGTCTGGGCGTGACAGAGGGCTCACGCTCTTGTCTTCTGGTTACTTCTCACCATGTCTCCTCCGCTCCAATCTCTGTATGGCCTGGCTTTTCCTAGGTTATGATTGTAGAGCGAGGATTATTATAATATTGGAATAAAGAGTAATTGCTCCAAACTAATGATTAATGATATTCATGTGTAATCATGCCTATGATCTAGATCTAGTATAACTCTTGTCGTTTTATATATTTTATTATACTGGAACAGCTCGTGCCCTTGGTCTGTTGCCTCGGCACCTGATTGGCTTGCCGCCCACATCTTCCCCCTTTTTATTAGCTAGGATCGCCATCGCCATCCTTGCTTGTCATTGACTTCGGACTTGTTTCCGGACTCCTTGGAGGCAACTGCAGACTAAAAGAGACAACATAAGCATACCAATATTAATAATGCCAGTGACAACAATGATCTTCCTAGGGGTTTGATCCATTTAAAGGGATTAAGATCAGATAATTCTTTAGTTATTCCTTCAAAAATGTCTGAGCCAGGAACAGTGGATAAATAATGAGCCTGTGAAGCCTCAAAAATTTGTTCTTTAAGTTTTGAAATATCCAAGGTTAAGTTATCATCCCAGGCTTTTAAATGTCTTGAGACCTTTTCCCAGCTATGCTGATCTTTATTATAAGCATAAGGCATTATGCAGTAATCAGAAGTATTCCAATCACACTGTAATTGCATACGGTGTTCCAAATTCATAATTCTATCTCCCAATCATATTACACTTTGGCAGAGATCATTAATTTGACTAGCTAATTTTTATCAATTTCAGTCTGAGAATTCCAAAGTCTGGAGGAGTTTTTTTTGCCATGCCTCAACATATTGAGCAGTTTGAATAGAATTGTGGATCACAACTCTAGCAGTTGCCGCTGTTGCAATAACCGCAATTAGACCTGCAATGACTGCAATAAGAGTAAAAATAAATCTCTTTGTTCTTTTGAGGATACCTTTAAGAACTTCATTGACTATGTGTATAGAGGGGGAAGACTCCCACAGATGATGTAAAGAAACTGGTATCCATACCCCCTCCCTAGCACTTACCAAGAGAATACTTGTTGTGGGATTAAAAGTAGCATCAATGCATGTGAACAGCTTACAATTATCACATTCTATAGTTTGTGTATTGGGAATGGTAATTATATTTCTAACCAACAGCATGTAAGGGGGTTTGACATAACTGCTGATGGGTATTACCTGTTTAGATATCAAGGTGATGTTGAATGTGGGTGTTTTGGTATTAGTGTGAAGGAGTTGATAGGTAGTGTTCCATATCCTTATTCCTGTTATAGTTGCAGCTAATTTCCATAATTCAGGATGTTCTGGGGTAACAATGGGATGAATCATTTTTGGTCTAGGAGGAACAATGCCTGCGTCCATCCATTTAAATGGGTAAGGAGACACCTGTTGTCTCAACATGTGTGACTGCCATCCATCCTCTATATAATCTAACAAATAATTAAACTCCGAGCATGAGGTATTTTTGCTGGAGCAATCCTGCCAATTATGCTCTTTTGGAACCCAATCAATAACAATTCCCGTGGCTAGACTTTGGAGCACAACGGCCTTGGGAGCATTACAATCATTCCATAAAATTGAGTTCACTAGAAAAGGTCCCTTTGTAGGTTTCTTTGGGCAGTCTGGCAGTCCTTTTGTTTTATTGCTGTTAGTAGTGACAGGAACCCTCCATTCCTCAAGAGGGTTACGTTTAACAGTGAGAAGTTGAAAAGAATTGCTACTGAACACATTATGTACTTGATGAGAATCATTTGTAAAGGATGGTACTGTCCATATCCAATTCTGGTAAGAATAAGCTAAACAGCCAGGTGACATCCCAATACATAGTGGTGGGTATTTATAGCCAATTGACAGATTAAAGTGCATACCTTCTCCTTCCGGTTGAGCTGGAAACCTATCATCATTAGGGACCGGCATGAATGCACTATTATTAGTGTAAACTTCTACTGAGGAGTCCATCCAGGAGACAGACCAAATTAAAGGGGGAAAAGGAACATATGCCCAGTAGGTATAATTTTGAGTTGCCCCAACTGGTGGTATACTTACCGCTGTACTGACTACCATAAAGGCAGCCAGAATTATATTACTGGTCATTTTTGGGATTCTTTTATCTTTTAATAAATTTTCTGTGTGATGGGATAAGACATTTATTTGACCCCATGTTGGTGGAGTTTAACAAGTGGTGTTGTAGGTCACATGGCGAGATTTTGTCTCAATGTCGAGGTCATGAAGTTTATGTGTCAGGCAGTGAAAGTTGCTCTTTGGTTTTTGAGGGGTCTTCGCCTTTTGTTTCTGGGAGCGTTTCATCTTTGGAGTTATGGTGCAATTTCAATTGTTGGGAGGGGACCCACATGGGCTGTAGTCTTTTTCCTGGGGAAACACAAGCAAAACCCTTCCCCCATGTTACGACTGTGCCTAATTCCCATTTGTTAGTTGCATCCTTCCACCATACCCGCATTACTTTTTGTGGATCAAATTTATTTCCAGTGAAATGTTGTTCTGCTGCTGTAAAAGGTTGATTTCTTGCTAGGTTTAAGAAATTTAGTGTAAAAAGAGCCAGATTTAACTGAGCAAGAGGAGTGGCAGCATCCCTCTTCGTTTTAGTGTCCTGTTTTCGAAGTTGATCTTTGAGTGCTTTATTGGCTCATTCCACCAAGGCCTGTCCTTGAGAGTTATAGGGGATGCCAGTTATGTGAGTAATTGCCCATGTTTGAGTGAACCTTTTAAAAGCAGCACTAGTATAGCCAGGGCTGTTGTCAGTTTTCAGTTTCTTGGGACAGTCCATCACCGAGAAACATGAAAGCATATGTCGTTTAACATAAGCTGTACTTTCCCCTGTGTGACAAGTGGCCCAGATAAAATGAGAAAAGGTGTCAATAGTTATATGTATAAAAGAAAGCTTGCCAAAAGCAGGATGAATCATGTCCATTTGCCAGAGAGCATTCTGTGAAAGTCCTCTAGGGTTAACTCCTGAAGAAAGTGGCTGTAAAATTAACACTTGACAAGTAGGACAGTGACGCACATGGTTTTAGCTTGTTTCCATGTAAGGGGGAACTTTTTTTGGAGTCTTGCAGCATTGACATGAGTTAAAGTATGAAAATTTTGTGCATTTGTAAAAATGGGAGCAACTAATGTATCAGCTTTGGCATTTGCTGCCAGGAGGGGTCCGGGGAGGGGTGTGTGGGCTCGAATGCAAGTAATGTAGAAAGGAGAAGACCTTGCTTTGAGCACAGACTGAAACATTTGAAAAAGAAAGAATAGGTTATCATTAGGCGGAAATTTGATTAAGGCAGTTTCAATGTTGCTAACAACATGTACTACATATGCCAAGTCAGAAAGAATGTTAACTGGTTCAGGGAAATCTTCAAGGACAGCCATAACAGCAAGTAGCTCAGCTCGTTGTGCTGAAATAGCTCCTGTGTTAAGAACATGTTCTCTTGGTCCTGTATATGCTGCTCGGCCATTACAGGAAGCATCAGTAAAAACAGTGACAACTTCAGCCAATGGGGTGTTTCTAGTAATTTTAGGTAAAATCCAAGAAGTGAGTTTAAGGAACTGAAATAATTTTACATTAGGATAGTGATTATCAATTATACCCGGGAAAGTTGCCAAATGTACTTCCCAAGAGATGCAGGTTGCAAAAGCCTGTTGGACTTGTAATCGGGTGAGGGGAACAATGATTTTTTTTGGGTGGCGGGGCTTAATAACCTTGTCTTCTGGCTGCATTCCTAAATAGTGATAAGGAGAAGAAGTTTGGATTTTTTCTGGGGCAATAACCAAACCAGCTGCTGCAACTGCTTGTTGTACTGCAGAAAAACAAGATATTAACATGGAGCGTGACGGTGCCGTGAGATCAGCCGCCTGCTGAGCAAGATCAGCGGGCTGTGGCTGATTTTGTGCCGCAGGGACAGCAGGTATTGGAAGTTGTAAAATTACAGCAAATTGCCAGGCTTTGGGATCCACACATTCTCTTGCCTGTGCTATAGCCCTCATAAGAGGAGTGCCATTTTGAGGAATGTATGTAACTTGTTGCTTGTGAGTGGCAAGGGTAGACAAGATTACCTGCTGAGCAGGTCTTTCATGGGCCTGAAATCCAGGCTGCCATGGCAACTGTGGCCCAGGCTTCAAGGGAGCCCGATTTGTAGAAAAGGAACCGGGCTTCGAGGGAGCCTGTGACTTCAAGGGAGTCCGATTAGCAGAAAAGGAACCAGGCCTCAAGGGAGCCTGTGACTCCAGGGGAGTCCAATTAGGAGAAAAAGAACTAGGCTTCAAGAGAGCCTGTGACTCTAGCTGAGTCCCATTAGGAGGTAAAGAATCCAGCCTCAAGGAGCCTGTGACTCTAGCTGAGTCTGATTAGGAGGAGAAGAACCAGGCTTCAAGAGAGCCTGTGACTCTAACTGAGTCCGATTAGGAGGAGAAGAACCAGGCTTCAAGACAGCCTGTGACTCTAGCTGAGTCCCATTAGGAGGTAAAGAATCCAGCCTCAAGGAGCCTGTGACTCTAGCTGAGTCTGATTAGGAGGAGAAGAACCAGGCTTCCAGGAGCCTGTGACTCTAGCTGAGTCCAATTAGGAGGAAAAGAACCAGGCTTCAAGACAGCCTGTGACTCTGACCGAGTCTGATTAGGAGGAAAGGAACCGGGCTTCAAGGGGGCCTGTGACTCTAACCGAGTCCGATTAGAAGGAAAAGAACCAGGCTTCGAGGGAGACTGTGACTCTAACCGAATCTGATTAGGAGGAAAGGAACCAGGCTTCAAGGGAGCCTGCTGCTCTAACCAAGTCTGATTAGGAGGAAAAGAAACAGGCATGAGAAAACTAGGCTGTGTAGGGATAGGGTTGAGGGCCTCATTACCGGGCCGAACAGGCAGAAGGTTGACAGCCCTACAGCAGGGCTGAACATGGACAGGGCTGAGATAATACAGGAGGGTTTTTATAAAGTTTAAATAAGCCGAGTACTTAGTACTGGCCTGTCCCATGGTGTCCCCGGAATACTGAGTGCTCAAGCTTACCACCAAGTTTATTGACCGCAATCCCCAGGAATCTCTCGTCGAAATCCTCCGCTGAGTCACGCACTCAAGGTGCAACTTCACACAGCGAGGAAGAGCCCCATGTCGGAGTGCCAGATGTAGGGACCAGCCTCACAGGGCATTGGGTTTTTCTCCCCATGTGCGGAGACGACAGATTGTAGAAATAAAGACACAAGACAAAGAGATAAAAGGAAAGACAGCTGTGTCTGGGGGATCACTACCACCAAGACACGGAGACCGGTAGTGGCCCTGAATGCCAGGCTGCGCTGGTATTTATTGGATACAAGACAAAGAGGTGAGGTAAGGAGTGTGAGCCATCTCCAATGATAGGTAAGGTCACGTGGGTCACGTGTCCACTGGACAGGGGGCCCTTCCCTGTTTGGCAGCCAAGGTGGAGAGAGAGAGAGAGGAGACAGCTTACGCCATTATTTCTGCATATCAGAGACTTTTAGTACTTTCAGCAATTTTGCTACTGCTATCTAAAAGGCAGAGCCAAGTGTACAGGATGGAACATGAAGGCAGACTAGGAGCATGACCACTGAAGCATAGCATCACAGGGAGACAGTTAGGCCTCCAGATAACTGAGGGTGGGCCTGACTGATATCAGGCCCTCCACAAGAGGTGGAGAAGTAGAGTCTTCTCTAGACTCCCCGGGGGAAAGGGAGACTCCCTTTCCTGGTCTGCTAAGTAGCGGGTGTTTTTCCTTGGCACTGACACTACTGCTAGACCACAGTCTGCTTGGCAACGGGCGTCTTCCCAGATGCTGGCGTTACCACTAGACCAAGGAGCCCTCTAGTGGCCCTGTCTGGGCATGACAGAGGGCTCACGCTCTTGTCTTCTGGTCACTTCTCACCATGTCTCCTCAGCTCCTATCTCTGTATGGCCTGGCTTTTCCTAGGTTATGACTGTAGAGCGAGGATTATTATAATATTGGAATAAAGAGTAATTACTACAAACTAATGATTAATGATATTCACGTATAATCATGTCTATGATCTAGATCTAGTATAACTCTTGTTGTTTTATATATTTTATTATACTGGAACAGCTCGTGCCCTCTGTCTCTTGCCTCGGCACCTGGGTGGCTTCCGCCCACAGAGAATGGCTTTTGAGTCAGATGTATCTGGGTTTGAAATCTCAGCTCTTCCTCTTTGCACTCTTTGAGCCCGAGACATGATATTTTTTTTTTTGCTTATTTGCGTAAATAGTTGTTTATTATGATTTCACATAACAGGAAGTCATGAGATGGTTGGTTCTAAGAGCAGCTCAGCAACTAGATCATGTTATCGAGGCTTTTCTGATCCTATCACATTGACAATATCATTCCTCATGGGTATAAGATGGCTGTGGTAACTCCAACCACCACACCTTCACAGGGCAAAGTCCTTAGTAGAAAGGGAACACAGGTATCAGGAAAAAGAGTACCTCTAATAGATTTCCCTCTCATGTACCTAGCCAGAAATAGGCTACAGGCCAACCCCTAAACCAATCACTGACAAAAGAGAGTAGGATTATCACTATGGACTTAAATCAGTCCTAATTCATTCCTGAGGGGCAGAATTCACATTGTCACCAAAGAGCACATGGTCAAATTGGAATCCTCTTAGGAGGGAAAAAAAACGGTAGGATAATATTGGTTTGACAAGTGTCAGCCTCTATCACACTATTGATAAATGTCTTGCCTCCCTGTTCAGACTGTCTCTGAACTAGGCAATTTAACAATGGCCCTTGGGGAAGGAGCAGCAGGCTTGTTACCCCTCAGCTGTTTTTTGTTTGTTTTTGTTTTTACATGAGAATTTCTTTACCTCGCATCATAAACATTCTTTTTCTTCCAATGAGTATTTCTATTATAATTTCGTCACCATCAAAAACTTTAAAAAAGTTTTTGCCTAGCCGTTGAGAACAGTATGATCTCCATCTCTTTGTCCAAATTCTAAGGCTGAGAGAGTAAACTGTTTATTTATAAATCAGCACTCTAAGTTAACATCAAATTAAGTCTCCATCAGAGAGGAAAGAAGACAATTTTGCTCCCCTTTAATTAAATGCTGTGGACATTTGTTGCTTCCACCAACACTGTGTTACCAATGTTTTACTGGAGGTGACTGTCTTACTTTATATTCCAAGAAGCTAACATGTTTTCTCACTCACAGATGTTCAAGAAAGTTTGCATTGAAAATAATCTCTGTACACATAGTTTCACTCAAAGTTACTTGGCAAAGTTATAAGACAAGATTCTTGATTTGGCATTAATTAATTTTTTCTTTTTCTTTCTTTTTTTTTTTTTTTGGAGATGGAGTTTCGCTCTTGTCACCCAGGCCAGAGGGCAATGGCATGATCTCAGCTCACTGCAAACTCTGCCCTCTGGGTTCAAGAGATTCTCCTGCCTCAGCCTCCCAAGTAGCTGGTACCACGCCCAGCTAATTTTTTTGTATTTTTAGCAGAGATGGGTTTTCATCATGTTGGCCAGGCTGGACTCGAACTCCTGACCTCAGAGATCTGCTGGCCTCAGCCTCAAAAAGGGCTGGGATTACAGGCTTGAACCACCACTTCCAGACACTTTCTAATTTTTTTTATTATTATACTTCAGGCAGTTTAGCAATGATTTTCCAGTTTGCTGTGAATGCAACAAGTGGTGTTGGCAGTGTCAGCTCATGAACTGACATTATTTGGCATAGAGTAGGTGTAGAGATTAGTCTGTTTTCATGGCACAAAGGCCCCTATTCATCCAAAGCTTATGGGTACACATCAGTCCCAGTGACCATGGTTGAGGAATATCAGGGATTTAGGGGCCAGCTCATCGCATCTTAAACTTCAGCAATGCCCTGTGTCTGAGTCAAAGCAAGGCATACATGCCCAGTATCCACTGTAACTTGTTTGGCTGGTTTTCATGGGTTAACCAGCTGACTTTAATGGTTAACACATTTCCCAGTTTGAAAAGTCAAAATCAATGTGTAATACTAGAATTTTTATGAAAATGAAGTATGTAAAGATATTTTGGCCAGGTGCAGTGGCTCACGTCTGTAATCCTAGCACTTTGTGAGGCCAAGGTGGGCGGATCATGAGGTCAGGAGATCGAGACCATCCTGGCTAACATGGTGAAACCCCATCTCTATTAAAAACATAAAAAATTAGCCAGGCGAGGTGGCGGGTGCCTGTAGTCCCAGGTACTAGGGAGGATGAGGCAGGAGAATGGCGTGAATCCAGGACGCAGTGCTTGCAGTGAGCCGAGATCGTACCACTGCACTTCCAGCCTGGGCGACAGAGCCAGACTCCATCTCAAAAAAAAAAAAAAAAAAGAAAAAACACAAAAGACATTTTAGGCAAGCCTGAAGGAAGTGAAAATCAAGAATAGCTACCAATAAGGAACTTTAGAAAATATATATATATATATATATATTTTTAAATACAATAAGGAACTTTAATATATATATATATATATTTTTAAAAACAGGAAGCTATGATTACCCTCAGTCTCCATCAGTCACTTGATGTAACACTGCACATTCTCTAGGGACTACCCTGGCAGGGACAGGGTCTTGGATACACCAGAGACTCTTCTGTCTTGAAACATGAACACTGCAGGCCAGTAAGGCGGGGTGTGCACCCATCAGCACTTCTGGGCTGTCCTCCTGACCTAATGCTTTCTTGGGGGAAGGCAGTTCTGTGAGGCGGGCTTGTTCTGGCAGGCTCTGGTTAGGCCAGTCAGTTTGTATCTTTCCAGTCATGCTTAATCTTGGTAGCTCTTGAAATCGTTCCTGACTGGAAGTCCAGAGCATGAACTTTCTTACCTAGGGCCCCGTATTTCCAAGGAGTTGCCTTGGGCTTGAAGCTGACATTTTGAGAGTCACACTGAGTCAGAGAGTTGTGATGAGGAGCTCAGAATTCGCAGCCACATGTTCCGGGCTTAATTCCCAGCTTTGCCTCTAGCAAGCTATGTGACCTCAGGAGAGTTACTGCATGTCCCTCTGCCCCATAGCCTCACTTTCTTTGCCATTGCCACAGGGCTGTAATAAAGATTAAATGAAAATGGTATCTGCCACATAGAAAACACTATGTAAGTAAGACTATCATCACTTGCCTCCATCCCAATTCAGACATGCTGTATATCAACTTTAGCAAATCTAGATGACAAGTAACATCAACTAAGATTATTGCTGGGCTGCACAAGATAGGGGCTGAAAGAGGCAATATTATAGCTACTTGGTTGTGGTCACTATTTGCATCAACATTTTTGTTTTAAATTTTCTTAAGCTTCTTATACTTTATTTTCAAATTAAAATGTAAGATTTCGTTCTTTTAAATTCTTTATATATGTGAGGCAGAAGTGTTACATATGTGAGATAAAAAATGGACTCTTTTCAGAATTTAAAAAAAGAAATCTACCAAGAGGCAAGACTTTTCCAATACCAAAACAAATAGTCAATCAATTTAGTCACAAGACCCCTAGTTTCAGGAGATAGAAATTCTAGGGTTGATTTTGATTGCTTTCAGTATAATGATCTAATTACCTTATTATATAATATATCCACCTAACATCCATATGACTTTGGGGTGGGCAACTGCATCACTGCCTCTCCTTTTAAGGAGCACTGCGTGGTAGGATTATTACCTGTGTAGCTGAAAACAGCGATTGTAGTGCTGAGGAATTAACCCTAGTTAGAGATTGGGAAGACTCACAAATCGGGAATATGCAGTTAGGATTATATTTTGACAAGTGAATTATCCATTTGGCACTACTCAAGTAACACAAGAGTTTCTGATGGTTGGAAATGAGTATAATGTGGATAAAGTGTTAGTGAAACACAGGTGCACACCTTGAGCTAAAAGATAACATTTCAGCTGTTTCTCTGGTCATTAAAAAGCTGCTTATACATCATATGTACACAGCTTCTTAGAAGCCACTTAAACTGAATTATCTCAGCAGGGTAGTGGGTTTGGCTTGAGTAGGTAGCAGAGCAAAGTTATTAAAAGTACTGACTCTAGAATGGAAACTCCTGGAATCAGATCAAGGCACCAACACATTTACCTGGTGTGTGACCTCAGGCTGCTTCCTTGACCTAAGGATCTATTATCTTGTCTGGAAAATTGATATAAAAATAGTACCTACATCATTAGGTTGCTGAGAACATCAAATATGAAAATGTACATTAAGTGCTTAGCTCAGAGACTGAACAGTAAGAGCTCACTACATTTTAGCTATTACTACTTTTTACTATCATTTGAAGGCACTTCCCACCGTGACCTTGCATTGGTAAATAACATAATGATTAAAAGAAGTCTGCTCCTGATTAGCACCAAGCTCTCCTTTATTCAGGGAACTCTAATTTGTATTTCTGTTAAATGCTTTGAATACTGGTGAGACTAGAAAGTCCTGTAATTGGATACCCACCCTCTTTCTGTCAGAACCTGTGAGTCAGGTTCAGGGTAGCTGTCACCTTCCTATATTGTTTCCACTTAATGACACCACTCTTTCCCCACCATTTTCTTTGAAAGGTCAAGGAGCTATTGGGAAAACTCTCAAGACTTGAGAGCAGGCTCCTGAAAGGAGCCAGTAACTTGCCTGAGTCCATGTAGAACTGAATTTCTTCACAACTGCTTGGACTGCCTTAATAATAGCCAAATTTAATGAGCATTTTACTGTGTGCTGGCACCTTACCTGCGTTATCTTGCTTAACCCTCATAACAGCCTTTTGGAATGGGACTTTCATTACTTATTTTCACTGGAAGAAGCTAAAGAAAGGTTTATAATTTGTCCAAATAAAGTAAAGAGAGGTGAATAATTTGTCCAAATCAGCACAACTCATAAGCACCACTGTGTGCTCTGAACACTCTATGATGTGAGATGCAAGAACTTTGTGCCTGATAATTGTTGTCCCTCTGAGTCCTGTAGGATGCCTATATTTTTGAAAGCAAAAGGAGTAACGCCTGCTAAACTTTGCCTTTTTCTTCTTTACAGACTCACTAGATGTGTTTTTCACGTTGCCTACCAGTAGACACTTTGGTTGACCTCAAAGCGCAGCCAGCTGGGCACAGATTTTCAGGAAGGCACAGAGCAGTTCTGATCCTTGCCTAGCACTTTCCTTGAGCTTTTATAAATGGAATTTGATATGCCTATCCTGGAGGACTTTGCAACCAGGTAAAACTAAAGACCACACATACAAATCTGCCATACATGTTTAGAGACTCCTGACAGAGTTTCTATTTCATGACTCACTTGGGAAATATGGAGCACCTTTGTAATATGCTGGGTCTGGAGCCAGAAAGGATGCGAAGGGAGTCTGAGACACTGTCCTCTGACAGGTGTTTCTGCTACTATGTGTTTGCTAAGGTATTGGTGGTAGTTACATGGAAAAGTGTGCCATGCTCAAGTAAGTTTGTGAAAGTCCGTGTAATATTAAGTTAAACAAGTTTCTTCAGACCCTTTATTTGCTGTTGTTCATAGTGTATTGCTAGGTGTTAAGGGAGCTCAAATGACTCTAAAATCATTTTTTTATTGGAGCATCTTGTGGGACTACTTTCCTGTAGAATACATTTTCACAAACCCTGGTAAAAATGCTTTAGCATGTAGGCTCAGGGATAAAGCCAGGCTCTGCCATTTAGGTGCTGTGTGACTTTGGGAAAGTGATTTCAACACTCTGTACTATCTCTCTTTCTTCATCAGTAAAATTAATGTCATAATGACATCTATCTTCTAAGGCCTTGTAAATATGGTCATGGTCAGCATCCCACAGATGTTAACTGTTATCTTTAAAAAATGGTACTTCAGTTTTAAATTTTGAGGTTAGTTTCTTCACCCCCATAGAATTTAATCTCCTCTCGTATTGTCATCTGCTGATATAGGAGGAAAAGAAGCCCCTAAAACAAACACAAAAATCAAATCATTGTTTCTGTGGTAGGTCATGTCCATCCTGCTATTGACTTAAAAATGTAAGCATTAAGATAGGTAAGAATTTTCTTAAATGGCAAGAGAGGTCCATGTGGTTCTTCTCCCAGCCTACATATAGTTCGTGTTACAGGTCTGTAATTCTGAGTTCTCAGGACCTGGGAATTTCTCACCAGGGGCTCAAATTTTCTTCCATGAGAAGGCTGTCTAGCAGGGCTGCCTAGATAGGCAGATGGCTGAAGCCCTCCTCAGTTGCTCCTTCCTCTGAGAACTCTGCAAGCCAAGGTCTAGACACTACAGTTCCAGACATCAAATTGGCACTTCGTTTTAGAAAAAAGAGCACAAACTGTTTTAGAAAAAAGAGGACAAATCAAGGGATGTCAAGCTGTTGGTAAAAATATTAAAAACTGTGGCAAATGAAATGAGGAGGTAGCCATGGGACTGTAGGTAGATAAATACCACTTATTCCTTCGAAATCATCTTTAGTGCTTAAAACTCATCTTCCTTCCACCATTGCCTAAGCAAAATCCCCTATGTTACAACCAGTATTACAGCAGCAATAACGGCAACCATGGAGGTGAAGGCGAGGTGGTGGTATTGTATAAGAAAGGGAATATATCATTCAGGCAGGAGAGCCCAGTAATTCCTGTTTCCCAATCCATGGGGAAAGGAGAAGGGGTAGGAAGGCTCCAAAACTCTCATCCCTGGAGATATGGATTTAGATAGCATCTATGGAATTGTTAAATCAAGATGAGACTAAAGCTGCCTCCTTACATAGTTAAGTTCGGCCTAAAGGTTTTTCTGTACATTGTGAACTATAACAAGTGGAGTTGTAAACCGACCGTAGCCCACAACTATGCCAATCACTGGGTTTTGGCTAATCAAATCCACCCAACTACACAAATCCTGTTCAAATAAGGCAACTGGAGAACTTTATCCAATCCAGTTGTTTCTCCACTTCACTTCCGTTTTCTGTACCTCACTTTCCTTTTGCTGTCCGTAAATCTCCCACCATGTGCCTGCACTGGAGTCTCTCTGAATCTGCTCTGATTCTGGGGGCTGCCCAATTTGTGAATCGTTCATTGCTCAATTAAACTCCTTTAAATTTAATTAGGCAGCAGGGGGCAGTGGCTCACGCCTATAAGCCCAGCACTTTGGGAGGCCAAGGCGGGTGGACCACCTGAGGTCAGGAGTTTGAGACCAGCCTGATCAACCTGGTGAAACCCTGTCTCTACTAAAAATACAAAAATTAGACAGGTGTGGTGGCAGGCACCTGTAGTCTCAGCTCCTCGGGAGGCTGTGGCAGAAGAATCGCTTGAACCCAGGAAGCGGAGTTTGCAGTGAGCCAAGACGGCGCCACTGCACTCCCTCCTGGGAAACAGAGCGAGACTGCTGAAAAAAAAAAATTAGCTGAAGTTTTTCTTTTAATAGGATTTAGGCAGCGTACATGATACCAGCCTGCAACTATACCAGCCAGGTAAATGAAGTTGATTAGATAGAGTATTCGGGGGTGCGGGGGTGAAAAAGAAGTGGGAAGACAGCAGGAATATATTGAAAGTGGAAAGTTGACAAAATTAGTAGAACTTCAGGATTGGTTAGTTATTGAAGGTCAGAGGGAGTAGTGAGAATAATTCTGTTTTATGGACTCTGTTGGATGGATTCTAATGTCATCAAAGGAGAAAGAGTAAGTTCAGAGAGGAAATAATGAGGTCAGATTAAAACCGCACTTTGGCTGTTGGCTATTCATTCCTATTGATCATACAATGTTAAGTTTATTAGAGCACTATCCAGTTTTAGTGATATCTCAAAATGCTAAATTAAGGCAAGGAGTTTATAGCATTTCAGGACCTGGGCTAAGTGATTTTAAGGCAGATTCTGCAAGAAGGAGGGTAGTAGAGATGAGTGAGTACAGTGAGGCAAAGGTCTTGAAGCAAGTCTGGATGATAAACTATTTAGTCTTCATAAATAAGCTGTCCGGCTCACAGCCTTAACTTTCAGGAAAGGGTATTTCCTGGATGAAGCAGATAAATTATTTTGCTTGGCCCAGTATTATTTAATATATACACACAAAGAGTATATGCAGCCCCATGACCCCCTGTAGTTTAATGCAGGGACTAAGGAATTATCAAGATGTGAATGGAACATTCAGGCAGATGAGTTCACCAGGCTATCTAGAAACTAGGAGTGGAAATGGAAATAATGATTTCAAGTCACCTGAACAGAACATACTTTCTGACTCAACCAGGAACTCAATAAAATACCTTGCAAATCTCCTCTGAGGGGGTATTCTATCAAGGGTCATTCAGAAGACTAAAACTTGGGAATGCTCCCAGAATGCTAGTCACTTGCATCCAAACCCAAGAGGGAAGGATCAAGTCAACATGATCTTCTCCCGCTTCTCGTTTTGTTATCTTTGGGATCTCTCAAGCTAAGAAATCACACTGCACATTTCTTGTGACCTCCAGCAGAGCTTGAGGAAGAGAAGAGTATCTAAATAACTGTCAGATTTATTAGTATTTTGAAAGTTTTAACAAGCTTCCTGAACTTGACCAGTTAAGCCAGATTGACAAAACCAAGGTTGGAATTTTTTATAAAGGAGAGATGGAGAGATGTAGGTCATTATATATATCAGCTACCTCCTCATCGAGGCCCTATCCCTAAACTTTAGCCACTGCTTCACTAACAGAACAATTAAAGATTTAAAACATGCCTTATAAATGTTCCTTCTAGGAAAATTACATGTTTACAGTCATCTCCAGGAAATAAGGAACAAATATGCTTTTACATTATCCATGATCTGTAATTGTTTTTTGAGATGAAGCCATTTTCAAGCCTTTGGAAGGGATAGCAGAGGAAAAACCAGGTGGCAGAAATGGCCTTGACTGTTTTTCCACCTGCCCAGTGTTTTAGCTTGATTTAAAGGATGATCAAATGTATTGAATGTATTTAATTAACGCATTCAACAAATCAGACAGGTGTGTGTTTGTTAGGCACCTACTATATGCCAGCAGTATTATAGGATCTGGGATACAACAATGGACAAATAAATGTCTCCGTTCTTCTAGAGCTTACATTCTAGTCACAGACACAAGCAAAAAATAAAAACAAATGAATATATTTGGATAAGTATATATGTTGGGAGTTACCAGGGCTATGAAAAAAATATAGCTGAGGAAGAAATACGCATTCATAGGAGAATGCTTATCTTAGAAGGAGGGAGGTAGGCCTCTCATTCAATATTTGAGCTCAGACTTGAAGGAAGTGAGAGAGTGAGCATGCATACATAGATCTGGGTGAAGAATATTCAAAGCAAAGGGAACAGCAAGTGTGCAAAGGCCCTGCAGCGACTCTCTGTGTATTAACGGCATGTTAATAGAAGGAAATGGGCTCTCATTTCCACTTAAGTAGTAATATCTGGTGGCAGTGCTGTGGGACTAGCCAGGGTTGGTATAGAATACACTAAAGAGGGTATTGGTAGAAACCTGGGTGGAAACTGAGTGTCCATCAATGGATGAATGAATAAAGAAAATGATGTATATATACACAATGGAATACTATTCAGCCATAAAGAAGAATGAAATCCAGCATTGGTGACTACGTGGATGAACTTGGAGGACATTGTGTTAAGTGAAATAAGCCAGGCATGGAAAGACAAATACTGCATCATCTCACTTATATGTGGAATCTTGAAATTTGATCACATAGATGCAGAGTGGAATGGTGGTTACCAGAGGCTGGGGGTGAGGGGGGGAGGTAGGGGGAGATGTTGGCCAAAGGATACATACTTACAGCAGGATAGAAAAAATAAATTTCAAGGGATCTACTATAAAGCAAGGTGACTATGGTCAATGATTATATATTATGTTCTTGAAAAATCTAGAGTAGATGTTACGTGCCCTGACCACAAAAATAACTATGTGAGGTGATGCACATGTCAATTAGCTAGATTTGACAATTCCACAATGTATATGAACTACAAAACATCATGTTGTGCACTATAAATGCATATAGTATTATCTGTCAATTAAAAAATAAAAGAAAAAAAGGGTTTTGAATTTATGTAAGTATGCAAATCCAAGCATACTCATTTGAGACCATGATGTACACTGCAAAACTCTTTTTTCTTCCACTGACCTACTTACCAAAAGATCTCTGTGCTGTCCCAGATTTCAGACTTTCAGGCTTAAACATGTTGTCTGGGTTCTGACCATTTCAAAACTGCTTTATCACTGGCTTCAGTCTCCTTATAAATACATATTCTCTACATGTTTTTTCTTTCAGTTAATCTAACCCTGGTGCAAAGATTTTCTCTCTGGATATGAACTAGCTCTGCTGCCCCAAGGTTTCCTCCATATATAAGAATAAAGTGCATTTGATGAAAGTAAAGGTTTTGAATCAAAGGGTATAATTTAGAAAGTTTAGGGTATTCAAAACTGTCCCCCTCTCCTGCCTTCTGAAGGAGCTCAATGTGTATTATTAAAGAATGAGGGAAACTGTTTCTAACTGTAGAAATAAATCCACTATGTATAATAAATCTGCAATATTGAGAAACAACTCTGCATGTTGTTGTCTAAGGTCAAGCTAAAGCTTCCCAGGAATTGGAATCTCAACAAATATTGGTTACATTGAACTGAACTTTGGCAGATTTTCTACTCTTTGTGTTGCATTTTTGGCAAATAATATTTTTAATCAGTACCTCCAGTAAATAACAGCAACATTTGGGACAATTTTGTATATGAGATATTTATTAAAAATATATAATGCCTTTGTAATGCCTTTGTTATTCTCTTAGTAACTCAGTGTAGTTATAATCTTAATTTACCACCTAGGAAAGCTCTACTGCAATGACTCATTCCTTTTTAGAGCTTAATGGAACCTGAAAGATTCCTATGCTTATTTTGCATCCAGGAATATGAGCTCCAGAGAAGTTATATAGGGTTAGAAAACAAGTTCCTGATTCTCAGGCTGGGATTTTTTTTCATTACAAAATTCTGCCCTTCATGGATTCCCATGATTGCTTCATAGTCCAGAAGCAACTTATCTTTTCTTGAGCAGAAAATAGAGAGAGAAAACATACAGCAGTAAATCTGAAATTCTGGAGAGAACAAATTTCTTTTTAGTAAACCTTTGGGTCATAATTTGGCCCAAGGCTGAGGCTAGATATAAGACGATATCCTGGTGTTACACACAAATAGTTATTTCAGACAAACAAAAGATGCCTGCTTTTCTTTCTTACTATATTGACTACCTGGGTTGTTCTTTTACCGAACTTGTTTTGTCATCAGATAGAAGTTGACGAGCTTTTCTAACTTATGATCAGCCTGAGTGGAGCTCTTCAACAACTGGCTCAGAGTTCTGTGGAATGACAGAATAATAGCTCAGTCCATATTTTAAGCATAGTAACTAATTTCTTTCTTACTAATCACATAAAATGACTGTTCATTATTCTCTTATTTGCATTGGGTAATAAGGTAACAAAGCTGCTATTCATGTCAGCAATCATTTTTCTACAGACGAAAGAACACATCTTAGGTAAATAGAAACCTCTCTGCTCCAAAAACAAACGCAAAGATTTTGATTCATAGCTTTGACTGAAGTCTTATAAAGGGTAACTTTTAATATATATGACTCATAAATAACAAATATACATTAAAAAATGAGACAGAGAAATTCCCCAATCCTAAGGTGGGCCTTGGTAATGTATAGTACTATTTTATATGCAAAGTTCAATGAATGATTACTTAAATCTCCCCCTCTCCTTCTCCAGTGGTCTCTTTTTCAAAAAACGAAGCTTCGATAGCTCAGAAGGAAATAGACTCATAGCAATCAGGGGAAGTTGGGCAGTGTGGCAGTAGTTACAGAGTAAGCAATATTTTGATTTCATTTTTTTCTTGCTCAAGCATAAAATGTTAATACTCCTTGCAAAAAACCCCACAGTTATTACTTAACCCAAATCTACTATGGAAAATAATACTCAAAATAAAAAGAAAAGTGTTTGCATAATAGTCATAATAAGAAAAATTAATAGATGTCTCCATTGAACTCTGCCTGCACATGACTTGCACAGATCTCATTCAGTAATAACGCTCAGCTCTTTACTTTTTATTTCATATTAAACATTTGAATCTAGAACTGTTCTATTTGTCTTGAGATTATTATTTCTTGATCTCTTTTATTTTCTTCTCCTTTTCTCCAAGTTTAGTCATCTTGATGAAAGTCAAGAGAGGAAAAAATTGACAAAATAAATTGTCACCACATTCTTTTAAAGAGTCTATTACGTGCCAGACTATTCTAGGGACCAGGAAAACCAGTGATCCCCACTCACTTTGAGTTTACATGGCATGGGCAGGCAATAGATGATAAATAAATGGACAGAGTAATTATTACATATAATAGGGGTTCATTTGGTTTGGGAATTCAGAAAACACCTCAGCTGGTGATGGTAGTTAACTGTAACTTGAAACCGTGCATAACTCTGGGGCCAGAGCATTCCAGGCAGAGCACAAGACTCTCCATCAGGAGGGAGATTAGCATGCTTGAGGATGAGAAAGAAGGCCTGAGCAGCTGGAGCAGAGTCAGTGCCACATGATAGGCAGGGATAGGCCAGAGTTTGAGAATCCTGAGGGGCCATGGTAAAGGGTCTGTACTTTATTCTAGCTATGGTGAGAAGTTGTTGGAGAACTTAGGCAGGACAACAATGTGATTTTATTTATTTATTTATTTATTTATTTATTTATTTATTTATTTATTTTTGTTTAAAGATCACCCTTGCTGTTGTGTAGAATAGAAGCAAGGAAACTGTTGTAATAATCCAAGTAAGAAATGATGATGTTTAGAATAAGGTAGTTGCAGTGAAGACAGAGAAAAGCAGACAGGTTTTAGATGCATTTTGAATGTAAATATACGAGGACTTGATGTATTAAGTGGCATTGTGGCAAGGATAGGGAGAAACTGAGGAAAAGTTATTGGTGTTTGACTTGAGCAAGTAGGTGAATAATGGTCTCATGTACCCAACTGAGGAAGCCTTGGGTGTGAGCTGGTTTGCAGAGAGGAAGAACTCTGTGTTGGCCATAAGATCCTGGGGAGACCCCAAGACTTCCAAGTGGGGCATTATTGCTAATGGTACCTTCCATTTATAGATTATATCATATACTGTTACAATTTTTATTTGTGTGACTGATGGATTGATTGCATGGGCAGATGAGGAGAGCTGGACATGATGGAGACGTAAGTGAAGAGAGGAGAGGACACAGAAGCAGGAAGGAGAATGTGCTCAAAGATGAGATGATTGTTGGTGGCTGCCATGCAGAATCTAGCCTTGGCTCTGCCATGTACCCCTGAGAGGAATATCAGTTCTCTTTCCTCTCCCATGTCCTCCTCTGACTATCTTTATGGGGACTGAAATGAGGCACTTTTCAAAAAAGGTAAGCAATAATTGGCCCATATCTCCTTTCTTACGCATTCCTCATTTATCTTTGAGATGTTATCACACTTGATATATTTGCATTCCAGTTGTCATATTAAAGCTTCTTAGTCTATGAACTTCCAGATTCACTTAGATTTAGGAGCCAGGAAAAGAAAATATTTATTCTAATATGTTGACATTTACCACTCTGATATTTATATTTCAATAAGTATAACTTGAATGATTTATTTAAAGTATTTTCTAAAACCATAAAGTAACACTGAAGACAGATCTTATGAATGATGTATTTTCTATTATGTACTCAGTTGCCAACCGAATTTTAATTTTCAGAGGAATGCTATCTTAAATTACTAGATAATATTGATAATATTTTTTATGTTTTTATTTTGGAACACATTCATAGGAAATAGCAAAGATAGTACAGAGGAGTACAGTGTACCTTTAATCTGGTAACAGGCACTATTTTAAAAATCTGAATATAACATGCCCAACACAGGATAACCCAGATTTGTAAAGCCAGTTCTTAGAGACCTACAAAAAGATTTAGAATCCCACACAATAATGGTGGGAGACTGCAACGCTCCACTGATAATATTAGACAGATCATTGGGGTGAAAAATTAACAGATATTTGGACCTGAACTCAACGTTAAAATGAATCTGATCTGTAGAGAATTATATTATCAGACCTCTACAGAACTCTCCACCCCAAAACAAGAGAATATACATTCTTCTCATTGCTATATGGCACATACTGTATTAATTGACTAGCAGTCAGACATAAAACAATCCTCAGCAACGCAAAAGAACCAAAATCACACCAAACACACTCTTGGACCACAGTGCAATAAATAGAGAAGTCAAAACTTTAAAAATTACTCAAAACCATACAATTACATGGAAATAAAACAACCTGCTTCTGAGTGACTTTTGAGTAAATAATGAAATTAAGGCAAAAATCAAGACGTTTTTTGAAACTAATGAGAACAAAGATACAACATACTGGAATCTCTGGGATACAGCTGAAAGAGTGTTAACAGGGAAATGTACAGCACTAAACACCAACAACAAAAGGGAATATTTCAAATTAACAACCTAATATTACAACTGAAAGCATCAGACAAGCAAGAGCAAACCAACCCCAAAGCTAGCAGAAGATTAGAGATAACCAAAATCCAAGCTGAACTGAAGGAAATCAAGACATGGAAAACCATTCAAAAGATCAGTGAGACCAGAGGAGGTTTTTTGAAAAAATTGATGAGATAGATAGGCTGCTAGCTAAACTAATAAAGAAGAAAAGAGAAGATCAAAATAAACACAATTAGAAACAACAAAGGAAATGTTACAACTCACCACACAGAAATAAAAATAACCATCAGAAACTACTACGAACACCTCTATGCACACAAACTAGAAAACCTTAAAAAGATGGATAAATTCCTGGACAATATAACCTCCAAAAACTAAACCAGGAAGAATTTGATTCCCTGAACATACCAAAAATGAGATCTGAAATTGAATAAATAATAAATACCCTACCAACCACCCAAAAAGCCCAGGATCAGATGGATTTAGAGCTAAATTTTACCATATGTACAAAGAAGATCTGGTGTCATTTCTACTTTAAAAATTGAGAAGGAGGGACTCCTCCCAACTCATTCAAAGAGGCCAGCATCATCCTGATACCAAAACCTGGCAGAGACACAATGAAAGCAGAAAACTTCAGGGCAATATTCTTGATGAATATTAATGCAAAAATCCTTAACAAACTACTTGCAAACCAAATCCACCAGTGCATCAAAAAGTTAATCCACAATGATCAAGTAGGCTTTTTCCCTGGAATGCAAGGTTGGTTCAACATACACAAATAAATAAATGTAATCCATCGCATAAATATAACTAAAGACAAAAACCACATAATTATCTCAATAGATGCAGAAAAGGCTTTTGATAAAATTCAATGTCTTTTTATGTTAAGAACTCTCAGTAAACTAGGTATTGAAGGGACAAACATCAAAATAATAAGTCATCTATGGCAAACCCACAGCTAACATCATACTGAATGCAGAAAAGTTGGAAGCATTCCCCTTGAAAACTGATACAAGACAAGGATGTCCTCTCTCGCCACTCCTATTCAACACAGTATTGGAAGTCCAGGCCAGAACAATCAGGCAAGAGAAAGAAATAAAGGCATCCAAATAGGAATAAAGAAAGTCAAACTGTCCCTATTTGCAGATGACACGGTTCCATACATAGAAAGCCCTGTAGTCTTGGCCCAAAGCTTCTTCAGCTGATAAACAACTTCAGCAAAGTTTTAGGATACAAAATCAGCATACAAAAATCTCTGGCATTCTTATACACTAATGACAGCCAAACTGAGAGCCAAATCAGAAATGCAATTCCATTCACAATTGCCACAAAATAAATAAATAAATAAATAACCTAGAAATGTAGCTAACCAGGGAGGTGAAAGAACTCTACAATGAGAATTACAAAACACTGCTCAAAGGAAGGAGATAACACAAACAAATGGAAAAACATTCCACGCTAATGGATAAGAAGAATATATATCATTAAAATGGCCATATTACCCAAAGCAATTTACAGAGTCAATGTTATTTCTATCAAACTACCATTGATATTCTTGACAGAACTAGAAAAAACATTTTAAAATTTATATGGAACCAAAAAGGAGCCCGAATAGCCATGGCAATCCTAAGTAAAAGAACAAAGCTGGAGGCATAATGTTACCTGACTTTAAACTACAAGGTTACAATAACCAAAAGCAGCATGGTACTGGTACAAAAACAGACACATAGGCCAATGGAACAGAATATAGCCTCCAGAAATAGGACCATACACCTATAACCATCTGATCTTTGAAAAAAGCTTCCAAAAATGAGCAATGGAGAAAGGACTCCCTATTCAATAAATATTGCTGGGAAACTGGCTTGCTACATACAGAAGATTGAAACTGGACCATTTCCAAATGCCATATACAAAAATCAACTCAGGAAGGATTAAAGACAAATATAAAACCCAAAGCTATAAAAACCCTGGAAAACAACCTAGGCGATACCATTCTGGACTTAAGAACAGGCAAAGATTTCATGATAAAGATGTTAAAAGCAATTATAAGAAAGGCAAAATTGACAAATAGAGCTAAACTAATTAATTAAACTAAAGAGCTTCTGCACAGCAAAAGAAACTATCAACAGCATAAGCAGACAACCTACAGAATGGGAGAAAATATTTGCAATCTATGCATCTAACAAAGGTGTAATATCCAGTATCTGTAAAGAACTTAAACAAATTTACAAGAAAAAACAACTCCATTAAAAAAGGGGGGCATGGGACATGAAGAAATACTTCTCAAAAGAAGACATACACACTGCCAACAGTCATATGAAAAAAAGCTCAACATCACTGATCATCAAAGAAATGCAAATCAAAACCACAATGAGATACCATTTCACACCAGTCAGAGTAGCTATTATTAAAAAGTGAAAAATAACAGATGCTGGTAAGACTGAGGAGAAAAGGGAACACTTATACATTACTGGTGGGAATATAAATTAGTTCAACTATTGTGGAAAGCAGGGTAGTGATTCCTCAAAGAGCTAAAAACAGAACTACCATTCAACCCAGAAATACTGTAGAACTTGGGTTATATAATAATTATATACTCAAAGGAATAGAAATTGTTCTATCATAAAGACACAGGCACACACATATTCATTACAGTGCTATTCACAGTAGCAAAGACATGGAATCAACCCAAATGCCCATCAATGACAGATTGAATAAATAAAATGTGGCACATATACATTATAGAATACTGTGCAGCCATAAAAACAATGAGATCATGTCTTTTGCAGGAACATAGATGGAGCTGGAGGCTATTATCCTTAGGAAACTAATGCAGGAAAAGAAAACCAAATCCTGCATGTTCTCACTTATAAGTGGGAGCTAAATGATAAGAACGCATGAACACAAAGAGGCAAACAACAGATATTGGGGCCTACTTGAGGGTGGAGGTTGGGAGGAGGAGAGGATCCTAAAAAAATAACTATCGGGTACTAGGCTTAGTACCTGGGTGATGAAATAATCTATACAACGAACCCGTATGACACTGGTTTATCTATATGGCAAACCTGCATATAGTACCCCTCAACGTAAAATAAAAGTATTTTAAAAAATGAATATATTTACCTTTAATTTAAAAGAGAAAATCTCTCTCACAATTAATTGAGTCTTTTGGTGAAAAAATATTCATTTCTATTGTGTATATATCCAGAGTGGAATCACAGGGTACGCATATGTTGATGACTAGCTGTTTAGTAATAAAAATAATACATGTTCATTGCATTTAAACATTTAAAATACAATAGCAAAAAGAAGAAGAAAAAATTAAACTACTTTAATCCAAGAACTCATATAAATATTGTAAAAATGTGTGTGGAAAGCCTTCCTGTGTGGGTGAAGGGAGAGTGTTCCCAGAAAAGGGATAAGCTTACTGAAGCACGGAATTATAGAAAATGTGTCACTTTTAAGAACATAACTTTTAAGAACTGCAGGAATGACAGAATGTTAGAGTGTAAGTGTAGCAGAAGTCTAGGCAGAACTTGGTAGGAGCCTATTAATGGAGGGCCTTATAACACCCAACCTAACTTTAGCCTTTATCCTAAGAGCAACGGGAAAGCCGTCCCAAAATTTGGAGATGAGAAATAACATGATCTGATATGTGTTTTAGGAAGATCATCTCTGCCTACAGTATACAGAATGGCCTGGAGTGTACCAAGACTTGAGGCAGGAAATGAGATTTTCTAGTAATCCAGGCAAGGGATGATGAGTATGTAGACAGGTAAAATGTCAGTGGACACAAATAAGGTTTGGAGGGTTATTGATAGGATTTGGGTGGTGAGACAGGGACAACTCTAGAAGAGAGCCCAGTGTTCTTGCTTGAATTATGAAGTAGCTGGTGGTTTCATTCACAACAAGAGAAGGGGAGATCTGGAGCCAAGAGGGAGATGATGCATTGGCTTTGGATTTACTTGAGTGAGGGGAATCATAAGCCATGTAAATGAATTTGTCCAGGAGACAGTAGAAACAGTTTCTTAATTCAGGAGCAGTCTAAGAGTTATTAGTAAATAAATGGTTACTTGTGTAAAGGAATTTGAATGAATGAATAAAGAAAAAGACAGAGACAGAAGCCTGAGGAACAGCAATTAAAATAAAATGAAAGAGAAAGAGACTCTGCAAAATAAACTGAGACAATTGTAGCCACAGAGGAATAGTGTAATCAGAATTGTGTAATGTCAGGGAAGCCAAATGAAGAAAGACGTGCAGGAATAGGAGTGTAGGCAGCAGGGTCAACAGTTCTGAGTGGTCATATGGAAAGAAGAAGTACTAGATCTGTATACATGCCCATCCTACCTAGTTTAATCAATATGAATACTCACATACCTCTAGAAGCATAAGTTTTTCAAATACTGAGAACAATTATAATTACCACTGCCTATGTGGTGAGAATCTCACATAATATTTTATTTGAAGAAAGTTATTGGTAAGATTTGGAGACTGACTTACGTGAGTATGGAATGGAAGGGCCATGGAAAGATGTCAGAGGTGGGATGCCGGGGCACAAAGCAGTCTCCATAGTGAGGAGCAAGGGAGGTGTAGGGGTATTCCTAACTCTGAACTCCCCTTACAGCCAATTAACACGGCTGGTAGAGAGAAAGGGATAGACAGGCATATTAGCTCATCAACTGGGAGTGATCCTCAGCAGGAGCTGAAGAGGAAAGCTGACGTCAACACTTAAATGAAATTGAAGGCAGGTAAAGGATAATATTCTGGAGGAGAAAGAGATGACTTTCCAGGAAACAACAGGTGCTGAGAGGATGTGGAGAAATAGGAACACTTTTACACTGTTGGTGGGACTGTAAACTAGTTCAACCATTGTGGAAGATAGTGTGGCGATTCCTCGAGGATCTAGAACTAGAAATACCATTTGACCCAGTCATCCCATTACTGGGTATATACCCAAAGGATTATACATCATGCTGCTATAAAGACACATGCACATGTATGTTTATTGCAGCACTATTCACAATAGTAAAGATTTGGAACCAACCCAAATGTCCATCAATGATAGACTGGATTAAGAAAATGTGGCACATATATACCATGGAATATTATGCAGCCATAAAAAGGATAAGTTCATGTCCTTTGTAGGGACATGGATGAAGCTGGAAACCATCATTCTCAGCAAACTATCACAAGGACAAAAAAAACAAACACCGCATGTTCTCACTCATAGGTGGGAATTGAACAATGAGAACACTCGGACACAGTAAGGCGAACATCACACACTGGGGCCTGTCGTGGGGTGGGGGGAGTGGGGAGGTATAGCATTAGGAGATATACCTAATGTAAATGACGAGTTAATTGGTGCAGCACACCAACATGGCACATGTATACATATGTAACAAACCTGCATGTTGTGCACATGTACCCTAGAACTTAAAGTATAATAAAAAAAAGAAAAAAGAGAATGTATTTGCATATCACTTCTATAATTAAAAATATAATTTAAAAAAAAAGAAAGAGATGACTTGCAATGTATCTCTTTCTGGCATTCTACACTGGCTGACTTGTATGCTCTTATCATCAATAATCCTTAGGAAGCAAAGAAACACACCACTAATCCAGTGCTTTTCAGTGATAAATAGCCCTAGTAGAGTAAGGGTATTTAGTGTATGACAATTTAGATAATGTTTTTGATTTGATTCAAGCCAGAGTGTTTAATGGCTTAAAATTGGGACATTTCCCTGCCTTTTTTATGTCTTCCAGAGAGGTAGGTAGAATCTCTCACTACCATTCTGGATATTATTATCATTTTTTAATTACAAGAAATTGAAAAAGAGAAGACAGAAAAGACCCCAGATCTCACACTCTGGGACTATGCTAGGCCTAGTGGATCCAGCTGCCAACAGCATGTGTGTTGTTTTCTTCTTAACTGTATTTGCTATTTTCTTTTGTTCGATTCTACAAGCGCAAGTTGTGCAAAACCATGTTAAGCCATCATATGGAGGAACACAGATGAAAGGCATGGCTTTTTCTTCTTCAAAAGCAGACAGTTCCATGAAGGCAGTGTCAAAATCCACCATATTTATATCTATACTCCCAGCACCTAGTACATAAAAGGTGCTTAAAAATATTTGCTTAATGAACGTACGAGTATTGCATCGAGGCCAGGCACATATCCAAGTAAGTTTAATAGAGACACTGTGATTCATGCTGTAAAAGCAGCACAGATATTGCTGATAATATCTGCAGGGAAACACTCAGATATCTGAACACAGGCACAATACACAATCTACTTCATATTAATAATAAGCAAATAAAATCGTAGATTCATATGATGTGAAACTCAAAAATACCTTTAAGATCATCTTAGATACATTCTTGTTTCAAACCATGTCAAAGCTGCACTTGATACAGGGACTCAACAATAAAATACATCTTAATCCACGTTCTGAGGCTGAGTTTAGAACTTCTGTTTGGACACTGTCATATTTACCTGTTAAAATTTGAAAAGCTTGTATTTTGCAGATCTCTCTTTGCAATATTTGGTTTCATGTCTACAGTATTGAGTTATTCTATGGGAACCGGAAACATTCCTACCAGGTAAATATTTTGAGTATATTTGACAAAGAAATACAAGAGTGTCTGTGGGGTGACTTCACTAAACAATCAGTGGAAATCAAACACTAAAACCAACAGTGCAACAATATGACAATGTGCAATGGCTTTTTGAAAAGTTCTATTTGTGAGCTGATACACTTTAATTTTTATAAAAAGTGAAGTCTCTTAAACTATAGACTTCTGTAAAGAGATGAAGAATTAAACTGATTTCAGGGAAGCCATTTAGAATTAAACTTTTCCTTTCAAAGAAAAATTCTTGGGCAAGAAGGATAATTTAACAAGTATTTCTATTAATTCTATTAGCATCTGAACAGATTGAGGCAATCTGTTGTAGAAAAAGAGAAGTGAATGAAAGGCACTCCATCCCTCCCCTGTACCAGCCCTGCCTCTGTTGCCAGTGCTATTATCTTTGGAGTTTCTATTTCCTCATCAGATAGATGAAGGAGTTGTGTTAGATTAGTTGTCTATAACCATACAATTCAAACTCCTCCTTAGCATAATAAAAATTCTGCATTATTCTTTACTATCCAGAATTGTATTATATTATAATAATTATATTATTATTTACTATCCAGATTATACTGCAGAAGAAATATCATCTCTGTGCACACAAAATTTAGTGAAATTGAATATAATAATCTATCTATAAGGTAGAAATAAAGGGAAAGCAATTTATATTTAAATAATATTTATTTTATTATATAAACACTCTGGAACACATAACAAAGCAGACAGATGCTTGAACTTTTTTATAATAAGTCTACGTTTGAGAGAAGCATGTAGAGCCACTCAACATAAGAAGTATACAGAAATGAAAGCCTAGAAATCTGAGTGTGGACAATAGAATTAAAAAAAAATTGGGATAATTAATATTAGACCTGGCTGATTTGTAGGTGACAAAAGAAAGGAAATGAAGAAAATTAGTATGGCATTTTTGTCAAAGTCACCAAAGATGTTCAACACATCTTTGGTGACTTTGACAGCTTTATTTGCTGTTTCTTTGAAAAATGTTATTTAATCTGGATGCTTTCACTACTTCATTTGGAAAAAAATGTTGGCAGAGTGAGCACAATGGTAATTCAAATTCCATGGGGATATAAATGAAATAGCAAGAGCTAGGAGGGTTGTTGCCTTTTATGGTGTGATCAGAAGGCCTCTCTCAAGAGGGAACATTTGCACAGAGAACATAAAGAAGCAAAAAAGATGGTCTAAAGCAGAGGAAGACTCTGAAGAAGTGTGTTGACATCTGCCAAGCAACTACAAGGAGGCCAGCTCAAGAAGTCTGCAGCAGACAGCACAACACAAAGTGTGGTTGTGGCAGAGGATGAGGCAGAGAGGTGTGTAGGGGGTACTGGAAGTGGAGTCTTGAAATGGTGTTTTGAAAGCCACTGTATAAACTTCTGACTTTTATCTTAGATGGGAAGCCACTTAAATTTAATGTTGAGCTAAGTAGTAACATGATAAGCATTGCATTTTTATGGGAGCTTCTATTTCATTCATTCAAAAATGAATGCATTTATATTTGAAAATAGTGTGTAGAGCTGTAAAGGAAAATGTAAGTAGACCAATTTGACCAATTAGTAGACTATAGCAATACTGCAAGTGGGAGATGCTGGTGGCCTGGGCCTTAGTGGTAGCAGGAGAGGAACTAATAAGTGATTGAAATTTAGATATGTTAAATAGGAGCAGATAGAAGTTGTTGGTGTATTGTGTGTGGTCATGGGACAAAGGGAAGAGTCATGGCTGAAACCAAGGTTGAGGCTTGAGCAACTTGAGGAGGGGACTAGGATTTACTGAAATGGAAGACTTAAGCAGAAGAAGGGCTGCGTGCAGGAGAGAAAACAGGAGTTGAATTTGCCATATTTAAGATGGCAATTAGGCATTCCAATAGTGATTGTGAAGAGGTAATTGGATAAAGAAGTATGGAGTTTGGAAAGAGGTCTGAGCTGAAAATATAAATTTTGGATTTATCAGTGTAAGATGGTATTTAAAACTATGAGATGACATGAGATTGTTAAGGGAGGGAATGCAGGAGAAAAGAGAAGAGGAGAAGGCCTGAAGTTGATGAAGTGGATTTATTTGTGGAGACTGAGCAGGAGTAGCAGAAACGTATAAAGGGAATCAAGAGAGAATGACGTTCTGGAAATCCAGTGAAGATATATGCTTCTAGATCAGCTGTGTCCAGCATTTCTGATTGGTTATGATGAAGACTGATATTGACAATTGTCATTAGCAACATATCTTTGGTGACTTTGACAAGAATTGTTTTTATGGGATAGCAAGGATGAAAGCCTTAATGAAGTAAGTTCAAAAGAGAAACAAAAGCGAAGACAGTAAGTGTAGACCCTTTTTTGAAGAATTGTGCTGCAAGTGGTAGTAGAGAAGGAAGAGGCCCAGAGAGTTTTTAGTTTTTATTTATGAATTTTTAAGATGTGAGATTATAGAACATTGTGGATAGATGGGAATAATCTTCCAGAAGAGTGCTATCAAACAGAACTCTCTGTGAGATAGAAATGTTCTATCATTCACGTCCATGCTATCCTATAGAGTAGCCACTGGTCACATGTGGTTACTGAGCACTTGAAATGTGGCTAGTATAACTGAGAAACTGAATTTTTAATTTTATTTAATTGTAGGCCATTTGAATTTAAATAATCACATGAGTTAGTGGCTAGTGAATTGGACAGCATAGCTCTAAAGAGAGGAAAGTTAATGAAACAGAAGAGAGAAGGTCAGCTGCTGCAGTGATAACCTTGAATAGCTGAAAGTGAAAGAAATCCCATAGAGTTGAAGGGGTTGGCCTTAAAAAGGGGCATAGTAGTTGATTCACTGTAACAGAAGTTATAGAAGTTGGTTCAGATACTGGCATATTGGTAGAGTGGTGGTGGTGTGTGGATGAAATTTCTTTTCTGATTGCTTATTTTGTTAAGTGAAATAGGAAGCAAGGTCTCTAGGCTGTGTGAGACAGTACAAAAGCAGTGTTGGAGTAATAGAGAGTAGAAGGGTTTTCCAAGGAGCTCCTTGAGATTAGTGGTCACGAATTTAGAGACACCAGTTAGCATGGTTTTATGTTTTTCTCCACTCATATTCAGGAGACAGCTGAATTTACTTAGAATTAGGACTTTGGCAGAAAACTTAATCAAAGGAAAAGGGGCAAGGGAAAGATTAAACTGAAGGACCGTGGAGGCTAAGCTGGTTAGGAGCAAAGCGAGAACATGAGGAGATAAAGGACAGTGAAAAGGTAGAAGAACAATGGATTGTAAACACTTTTACCTTATTAAATAAATGACTTAACATGGAGATTTTGAAGATGAAATTCTAGGTGTTTCTTGCTATCATCAATGGTCCAATAGTTTTTTTTTTCTTTTTTTTACTGTAACAGTTGCAGGGGAATTTTTAATTTTTTGCATTCATTGTTTCAGGATTCCGTATGGTTGTTTTCAGGAATCCACTCCAAGTGAATTTTGTCCAATTTTTAAAATACTAGAAAAAATGGCAAATTTCCAGTTTCTGCTAACTTTGTGATGTGTATGCACCTTGTTTAATGCTTTGTGTTTTGAAGGACAGTTTTGCACTCTCAGAATCCTGCAGGTCAAATATTATTTATACATATTACTAAGAACTATTCACATTCTTTGTTTGGTGATAAAATTTTAATTACATCAACATTATTTTACATAAATGAGTCATTTGTTAAGGCTTATAAATCTTTGGATTGTACACAGAGCTTCATTTACACATATGTATCTGGAGTGCAACCCTTTCATGACACACTGTTATGCAGACAATTTGCCTTATCTTGTGTTATTGAGTCACAAAAGCACATGGAATAACAGATGATGCTTTTATGAGATAAGAAGTGATCATTAGCTCTGTTGTATACCTGTTGTATTTAAGATCAAGACCCATAGCAAAATTAATACCGTAAGTTTACAATTCTGGGTTCCCAACCTGCCTTTAATAAAAAGTCCAACATTTATCTACTGCCTTTCAAACACTTGTTGCTTTTGAGTCAAGGCCTTTTTAGAATCTTCAAGGTTTGTGTGATGAATATGAATTTTACATTAAAATCTTAAGTATATGGGAAAATTCACATTCCTTTTACACATTCAAGTGATATTAAATTTGACCCTTACTCCCCATTCCACCAGAACTATGGGTTATTTCATTTCAGTCTTTAATGGGCTCCTTGGTTTCTATCACCTTACTTCCTAGACACTTCTAAGGTCCCAGGAAACGTGTACAAAAAAAAACAAACAAACTAAATCACAAAAAACATTTGGAGATGTCCCCCTTGTCTTGCTATTCCTAAAAGACCCATTTTCCAAACCCACAGAGTCCACTGAATTGCAGAGCTGCATGTTTGGAGCACAGAAAGCCCAAGCATAGAACATAGATCAGGAGACCACAGTTGGGAGTTCAGAAATTTTTGCCAAGTTGAAAACTCCAATCTTGGGTCTAACTTTCCTATGTATAAAATACAACCATTTTCCCAGAATCCTATCACCTCTCTGGGGACCTGACAGGAGAGGTCCAGGGTCCTCATTCTCAGTAGAAAGTCATATGTTTATGTACTTCTTTTCTTTTTTTCTTTTTTCCTTTTTTTCTGAAATGGAGTCTTGCTCTGTCACCCAAGCTGGAGTGCAACGGTGCGATCTCAGCTCACTGCAACCTCCGCCTCCCGGGTTCAAGCGAGTCTCCTGCTTCAGCCTCCTGAGTAGCTGGGATTACAGGCGTGAGCCAACACTAATTTTTTTTGTATTTTTAGTAGAGATGGTGTTTCACCGTGTTAGTCAGGCTGGTCTCGAACTCCTGACCTCGTGATCCACCTGCCTTGGCCTCCCAAAGTGCTGGGATTACAGGCTTGAGCCACCACAGCCAGCCTTATGTATTTCTTAGTCCTGGATAATATACCTTCTCTTTCCTTCTCAGGTCTCTTTCCGCTCAAAGATACTCTTCTCTTTATCCTCTCCACTCCAGAATTGCTATGATAACCTCAATTACTTTAGGCTTTTACAAAAAATAAAATGCTAGTCTTTAGATATATTCTGCTTTAGACCGAATTAATTTGGAGCTCCCCTAGGGCAAGAGAGTACAAAGTGGGCAGGGAGCACGAAAAGTAAAATAATGACTCCATAAAGTATACTCCCCAAGCTTGGAAAGGCCATCTCCATGCTGATCTGAGCTTTGGCCCTGACCTATCTGCTATTCAGTTAGTCATGTGCTGAAGGAGAGTAACAAATGCAGCACATTCTGAAATTCTCATTCTTAATGCTGTTATTCGCCTGAGTAGGGTAATATCTTATCTAATTAGAGCTTTGCCACTAAAACTTACTGTGGCATCCAGTTGCACGTAGCAGGGCTAACAATGTACCCTATTGCTTGTTCCTGGAAGAAAACAATAGCAAATTCCAAAGGCCTGTTTTGGCAGGACTGCAGCCAGAATGACCTACTTCTCTAATGCCCTACTGGCCTACTAAAATTACTGAGGTTCTGAGCTGTGTCATACGATCACCTACAATAACAGCTACTCAGGAGATCAAGCTCCAAAGGAGGAAGCACATTTCTGCTTCACTGAGTTGAGCCATAATCTCCATTTAATGGTGCTTTCAGTGAAGACAAATGTGGCTCAGGGAAAAATAAACCTCTTAATTCATGGGGCTCACAATGTAAGACTTACAACAAACGGAAAAACTCTTTTTGACCTTGTGAACAGACTCAGAGATAGGCTCTTGAGTTTCTCCAACTCTGTACTATATTTTTTAGATATTGGCTATATATTTTATTATTTTTTTAATTTCAATAGCTTTTAGGGTACAAGTAGCTTTTGATTACATGGATGAATTGCCTAGTGGTAAAGTTTGAGATTTTAGTGCACTCATCACCCAAGTAGTGTACATTCTACTCAAGATGTAGTTATTTTATCCCTTACCTTCCTCTAACCCTCCCTGCTCTGAGTCTCCAAAGTCCATTATATCACTCTGTAAGCCTTTGCAAACCCATAGCTTAGCTTCCACTTATAAGTGAGAACATAGAATGTTTGGTTTTCCATTCCTGAGTATAAGCCAGTATAGTTCACACATTCATTATAATAGCAGTCCAATGTTTTAGCTTCCTGTTTGTTAAAATAAAAATTCGAAAGCAGAATAGATCAACTTTTTTTTTTTTTTTTTTTTTAAAGTAGACCTCAGTATTTCTGAATGATCAATGCTTGGAAGCAAGATCAAGTAATTATTTTAAAACTGTCCAAGGCCGGGCATGGTGGCTCACACTTGTAATCCCAGCAGTGTGGGAGGCCGAGGAAGGTGGATCACTTGAGGTCAGGAGTTCAAGACCAGCCTGGCCAACATGGGGAAATTGTCTCTACTAAAAATACAAAAATTAGCCAGGCATGGTGGTGGGCACCTGTAATCCTGGCTACTTGGGAGGCTGAGGCAGGAGAATCGCTTGAGCCCAGGAGACAGAGATTGCACTGAGCTAACATCACTGAGCTCTGTCACTAGGTGACAGAGCAAAACTTCATCTCAAAAAACAAAACAAAACAAAAAACTGTCCAAAACTTACTTCCCGAGCTTCCGTAGTAAACACAGATTTATTTATTTATTTTTTTTGGGGGGCATACTTGTTCATTGTTCGAGTGGCACACCCTGTAGACAGGTAAAGTCAATTCTGGGACTGATTCTTTTTCCTTAGGAAATCTTAGATGTTTTGAAAAATACTCCAAAGGTTTCAGACTGGAATATTATGTAATATCCTGTTTAGAACCTTAAAAAGGGAAAGGTATGCAAAAATATTATATGGCGATAGTTTTCTCCCTCTCCTCTTTTCTCCACTCTTCCTCCTCCCTCTCCTTCTTTTCTTTCTTCTTTTTCTTCTCTCCATCCTTTCCTCCTTTTCTTTTTTTCCCTCCTCTTCCCCTTCTTTGTCTTCTTGTTCTTTCCTCTCCTCCCCCTGCTTCTCCTTCTTCTTCAGATTATCTGTTTCCCCCAGCCTACAGGGATATCTGGGATTCTGTGTAGGGCAGTGAAGGTGCTGAGTGGAGGCATCCTTTACTTAGAGAAAAGAGTAGGTGGAAAATGGGAACTTTGAATTAAGAAAAGAATTGCTAGCATCCTAGCTTGAAGCTACATTATTCAATATTGTGGCTTTACTTCCAGAAATAAGTGACTTGTATATGAATGTCTGACCATTCTTTCCAGTGAGCCAATGTACTACTTGTATTCTTGATTATGAGCCTTACCATCCTGAATCTCAGTCATATCTATATGATAAAACTATTCTAGGTGATAGGGATCCAAAGCTGAATGGTCCGTGATCCCTGCACCGAAGAAACTCATTGTCTGTAATGGCAAATAAAAATAATTTGAGCCACATTATAGAGCTAAGTGGTAATAGTTAACACTTTAATTTGAATTTTTACAGAAAATTGTGAAGCATGTCTATAATATATTGTTTAAATAAACTAGTCCAAGATCATACAGCTATAGGATGTTACTCAAGGCTTGAACTGGCATGGTTTATGAGACAGCACTTGAAGTTCTGAAGAATGACAGAGGAAGAAGGAGCTGAGGCCAATGGCAGCTTTCGAGGGGAAATCATGTTTCAGCTTAGTCTTGCAGAGTGCACGGTAAACTCTGCATCCCTGGTAGACAAGACAGTTGAGGATATTTCATGTGGAAGAACAGGAAGGAAAGAGATTGTGAAAAAAGAGATCATTACAGCAACTCTTGATATCTAATATGTCAAGTCCTCTTTCTTTGTTCTTTGTTCCATTGGGTAATTTTCTATATACATGTTGATATCAATTTGTTTTAATCAGATAATTTAACGAGGAAACATAATTTTTTTTTTTTTTTGAGACAGAGTCTTACTCTGTCGCCCAGGCTGGAGTGCAGTGGCACGATCTCAGCTCACTGCAAGCTCCGCCTCCTGGGTTCACGCCATTCTCCTGCCTCAGCCTCCCGAGTAGCTGGAACTACGGGGGCCACCACAACGTCTGGGTAATTTTTTTTGTATTTTTAGTAGAGACGGGGTTTCACCGTGTTAGCCAGGATGGTCTCCATCTCCTGACCTAGTGATCCACCCGCCTCGGCCTCCGAAAGTGATGGGATTACAGGCGTGAGCCACCACGCCCGGCCGGAAACATAACTTTTAATAACCTCAGAAATAGACTACTGTATGAGCACTTGATATGAAAGAGGTAGCACTATATAACGTGGAAAGAGGTGCTGGGACAATTGAGTATCTGTATGGGAAAAAATCAAACTGGACCCTGTATCGGATGCTGTGGTGCCCTTCCCAGTTCTACCCTTCAGAGTGGTGACACTAATTGTTCCAGCTGCAATATTGCTGGTTGACAGGTCGCAGCTGAATCACTCCTCAGGAATTGCCCTTGGCCTAAAGGAGCTGCCTTGCTGAAGGCTGTGGTCCCTCCCTGAAGGCAGCTCACATCCAGAGACTGGCTGATGTGGGGATGCAAATTCTATCAATTTGAGACAAGCTGAAAGCTACTATGGGACCTGCCAAGGCCTCCACTGCATATGCTTCACCATTCAAGTTTCTCCTCTGCCCAAATCTGCCTTCCCCACCTTTTTTCAGGTATTGTTCCCATGCTCATGCTCCAATGAACCACGTTTACAAATCACTGTCTCAGAGATCTTCCCAGGGAGGTCTACCTAAGACCCCTAACTTATACCATACCCCACAATCAGCTCCAGGTAAATTAAAACTAAAGTACAGAAAGACGGAAATAATTTGCACAAGGTTACACATCTGAACAAGAATAGAGCTGAGATTTAAGCCTGAGAAGTCTGGCTCTAGAGTCTCTGCTCTTAATCCCTAATGGCAAATAAAATAAACCACTTATGGCTGCATGGAATGTCATGGATGAATTACACAAACATATTGTGGAGCAAATGAAGCAAGGCACAAAAAATACAAAAAGTATGATTTCATTTACGTGAAGCACAAAAGCAGGCAACGTAAGTTGGATTGTTTACAAATGAATACACAGATAGTAAAGGTATAAAGAAAGGCAAAGGAATGACTATGGAAAAAATCAGGAGGTGATTACTCAAAGGGAACAGGAAGAGGTGAAATAGGAAAGAGGGTTCTGAGAATGTTGGTAATGTGTTATTTCTTCATCTGAATGGTGGTTACACATATGAACATTTACTATTTATTTGTGTTTAACATTTATAATAATGGTTTTAAACTATAGGTATGTGTTCTTTTCTTTTTTTTTTTTTTTGAGATGGAGTCTTGCTCTTGTTGCCCAGGCTGGAGTGTAATGGAGTGATCTCTGCTTACTGCAACCTCCACCTCCCGAGTTCAAGCGATTCTCCTGCCTCAGCCTCCCAAGTAGCTGGGATTTACAGGCATGTGCCACCATGTCCGGTTAATTTTGGTATTTTTAGTAGAGACGGGGTTTCACCATGTTGGCCAGGCTGGTCTTGAACTCCTGACCTCAGATGATCCACCTGCTTCAGCCTCCCAAAGTGTTGGGATTACAGGTGTGAGCCACTGCGCCCAGCCAGATATGTGTTCTTTTCCCTTTTTTTTTGTGAATGTGACATATCTTACAATTAAAAAAATGGAATAGAGAAATCCATGGTGAGAGGTGAGATGACTGCAGTAGAGAACCCTGTGAAAGATATGCTAAGTGTCAGGGTCACAGGGCTCTGTGTATAAGTGTTAGAGAGGGTTTTACTTCTATTCTCTTCAGCTTTCACCATAAAATTTTGCAGAAGCCTTCATAAGTTGTCTGGTTATGAGCAAGCAACTCTGAAGTCCTGGTGATCCAGAGAGGTGTTGCTTCTGATCTCTTTCACTATGGAGCCACAGAGAGCTGAACTTCCCATCTCCCAGGGGAGCTTTGAGGCCCATGTTTTAATTTGCCTGCCTAGCTTTCTCTCCTGCATGGCATTAGGCATCTCGGAGGCAACATTCTGAAACAAAACTCATCAGTAGCAGGATGAGCCTTGAAAATTCTTTCTTTTTCTCCCAGAGATTGAGTTCATATAGCATGAAATCATAAGGGAAACAAACATCCTTGTAACATAATCACACATGAGATGGCTACAAGATCTGAGTAGTACGAAAGGTCTGATTACCTTGCAGGTACTACTTCTCTCCAGGACAGCTCCCTCTCATCCTTTGCTCCTATGTCATTTGGCAGGCAAAGAGTTAGGGATAAAGGGCTTATACTGAGGTTAAAAGGAGGGAACCTCTGGAAGTCCTGAGCAAAGAGGGTTTGGGGTAGAAGAAAACAATAGGATGAGGGGTATGAGGGTCCTTAACCAACTTTAAGGAGATGACCAACTGAGTGAACCGAAAGTCAACAACTGTGACATTGCAACAGTATGAGAAATGTGTGCCCAAGGCAGTGACTAGGGTTCAGACATCACTCTGGACTCCCAAGTCATTCCTACCTTATATTTTTGTAATTCTTTCCAGATATTTGTCAAACTAAGATTTAGGCCATGTGAGACAAGGATTGATCTGTTCCCTGTCATCCTCAATGGAAACACAGTTCTGGAGGCTCCACATGCATTCAGTTTACCGACTCTACAAGCACCTGTTAAGCATAAAGTATCTGAATAGGGCTCTGAAAGCCACAGATAACACAATTCTTTCTATCAAGGAGCTCACAGTGTGGCTGAGGAGGCAACAGGCTATCTGACAAGGAGAGTGCCAAACCCTTCTCAGGATGTGGGATAGGTCTCAGGGATAGCCCCTGTCTTAAAGATTATAACTATGAGTTAAAATACATAAACATGAAAGAGAAAAATGAGATGAAGGAGTGTTAGACTTGGAGTAAGAGTTTTGGAAAAAAATTCTAGGAGAAATAGTTGAAGAGCTGAGTTTTGAAAACAAGTAGTTATTATTGTTACATTGAATTTAATTATCTTTCTGAAAAAAAGTTTTCTTTCAATTTATATTTTTTTCTTCTCACAGCTTTTACAGTGTTGTGCTTTGAATCCAGTAAATGCATAAGGAATTGGGGAAGGACATTTGGGGAAGGGACTGGAGTACAGTTTTAAAGGTTAAGACTTCCAGATGGGACATGTAAGCACACAAATATAAGCATTTATTTCTTTCAAATATGACTTCTTGGGCAATTAATGGAATAACACTTTAATTAAAGTCCTTTTATGATAACATAGAGCAAAGGAGCATGACTAGGAAAAATGAAGAATCATACTCTTTCCTATCTTGATTCTTCAATGGATTCTTGAAAAACTGTAAGAAGAGGTAAACTCATTATTTGATAGTTTAGAAACCTAGCCAACTCTGCAGGCATTTGTCAAGACATTTTAATTGTTTGGTTTTATGAAAGTCTTTGTTTCCATTATTATTGCAAAGAATAAACATTTATTTGTTCACTGAAGAGTTTCTAAAGCAATGGAATTTTAGCAGCAGGAAATTCATTTCTCAACTTGCACTTATCACATAAGAGGCATCAAATTGCTCATGAATTAATAGGCTAAAAGGCCTTATTGTTTCCTGGTAGGACTCTTTCACAGCAAGGGAGAAAACTGAATACCAAGTGTTGCTCATCATGTGTCTTGGGATATGTTACTGAGGGTCTGAGATTTACATAGAATTTATAGGAAGCAATGCCACTGGGTTAAGTAGAGAGGAATCTAGATCCTAGAACAATGCTGTGGAGTCAGAAGCCTGTGCCAACAGTGTCTACTGTGCTGAACTTTTAGCTACTACTTCTTTCGCACATGCACTGAGTCAGAAAATGCTGTTTCATGGGCTGTAGCTACTTGTCAGGCCACTGACTCAACAAACTGAAATATTAGCCAAGTAAAATGTTGCGCAATTCCAGCTGCTCACTCATAGCACAATCTGTAGCCTCAGATTTGCCAGTCTTAGTCAACTAAGAGGAGACGACATGAGGCAAAAGGAGAAACAGTCTGACCTTAGCTGTAAAGGACAACAGGATGCCAGCACACTAGGGTCATGCATTCTCTTTTCCTCTTTCATTGAATTGGTGGGTCCATGACTAATTTATGCAAATATGACATGGAAAATAATTTCTTGAAGAGAGCTCCTTTGTGCCAAATGCTCCCTGCTTTTCTTTTGGTCTGGTCTATGGATGATATTAGCTTATTTTAGGGTCAGTCTTCCAATTTTCCTGCAAGACAGGGACAAGAAATGTTTATTTCACAAAGAGGCCAAGGTCTGAGATGCAAGACTACAACTGAGTGAGGCCCCAGAGCAGGATGACAATAGAAGATGGTTTCACTGGCATTCCATTCCTTTCTCCTCCCCACCCCCAATCTCAGAGTGGCCATGGTTCACTGAAGGAATAGTAATTGTCATCTAAACCTGGGAACAGTGGTGCTTGGTACTTGACGGGTGGCTCATTTAAATTTATTCACGTTCCCACTGGAAAAACTCTCTTCTCTCAACTAACAGGATATGAATACCAACTCCCTAAGGTCATTAAGATATTAGAAGGAACTTTCATTATAATAAAATAAAGTATCTAGAAAAATTATTCTGCAATAGGAGCATGATAGTCCCTTGGTTCTATAGGAGCTCATTGTTGGTCAACAAGTGTTTCCAGACATCACTTACAGTCCCTCTGAGTTCCACCTGCAATGCGGTCTAAACATACTGCACCTCCACCTGCACTGTCTTGAACTGGGTGGCTCTATTTTTTTTCCCTAGATTTAATTCATTTTCTTTTTCTCTGTCTAGTTAGCTCTGTTAGCAGAGAATATTTGTCCTAGAGTTTGTTCTCATTGGACTGCTTGGTGAAGGTGGTTCTTTTAACACAAGCTGTGGCTCTAGAAACGAAACATTAAAAGATCGGGTATTTATTCCTCGTGGGCTAGACATCTCTTTCCATGTCTTGAACTGCTATAGCATTCTGTATTCAAGTAGGAATTCCCAGTAACTAGCTCTTGGTCCACTTTTATTGCTTCCAATCCATGTCTACTGGAAACACTGAGTTCTGAGCAATGACTAATGTCTGCATGCCCTGGTGAATGAATGATCATAAGTGAAGGTGGAGAGAAATAGCACTTCACGGGTGGAAGGGACCTAAAAAATAAATCTTCCCCATCTCTCTCAATTTCCTGATGAACAAAGAGATATTCAGAGAAGTTACTCATTCACAGTTGCTTGTTGGTGGTAGCCAAGTCCCTGATATCCACTTCTAAGGCACTGTTAGTTACACTATGATGTCTATTATCTTAATATTATGAAAAGGGTTGCAATAAAATGTATTCAGTTCAACAAATAGTTATTGATTCTCTCTTATGTACAACTACAGTTGTACATATGCTGGTCACAGACGTCAGTGCTGGGGATACCCACAAAGTCTTTGCTCTCCTGTAGTTCACATTTAACTGAAGGATAGATTACAAGAAAAACACAATTTGTATTATGGTTATGACCTTTAGTTGTCACACTATGCAATGAGATAATTTGCACTGGAAATGGCTGGCTGCATGTTGCTTTATAAGTGTAGTAAGCATGTTATCTTCTGTCTTCTGTGGCATTCCGAATTTAAAACTCTTCTACTCCATGAGTGCATGCTTAGGGCCAGGTATCCTGTTTTCTGGTTCTGAAGATGTGGTCACAGTAATCATGGCACTTGGCAGGGTAGGCTGTTTAGAAGGCATGCAACAAGCAACTGGAGGAAGCCGGAGAGAAAGCCAAAGAAGAAAGTTATCCAAAACCAATTGGGAAAATTTGTTTTATAATATTTTAGATTATATATATATTTTTTTTGCTAAAGAGTTATAGTAAATCAGAGTTTTCTGTAAATATTTTTTGTATAAAAATTAATTACCTCATGAAATAGAAAATAAAGGAGTTGAGGGGAGCACTGAAGAGACTCCAGCAATGTGGCCACTGGAAGGCAGCTTCTCTGTAGAAAGGCCTTGCCTTAACCCTGGTGAAATAACCCCTCAGACCATCTGCCTTTTTTGCTTTTGATTTCAAGCTTTTTTTAAAAACAAAAAACAAAAAACAAAAACCAACATTCTACTGACTGGATTACAGCCTAGAACGCTGGCATTCTGAAGGTTTTAAATAAAATATTACTAATGCCACTATATATAAACCAAATTGTCTGAATTCTTCTAGGCAGCAACTGTGTCTATAACAGTGACTTGATAATTTAGACAAAAGTAATCTGTCAAAGAGAAGTTATCCATCCATGTATTCCACATATGCCATGCTAAGTATTCTTTCCTCCACAGACAAGACCTAGTCCTTGCCCTAGAGTAGCTTATATCCAGATGGAGAGACAACATGAGATAGATACTCCTGGTCAGATATTCTTAGTAGCAAATCAGACTAAAGGCCACAGTAAGTCCAGAACCTTAGTTTCCAATGACATAAATGCAGAAAACTTATACACTCTAACTCATTACACTGATGTGAATGATTATAATATGCATAAAGATGTCTAGATTACAGACTTTTGAGAAGTCACAATCAGAATCCTATTTGAGTTAAGTAGAATATCTGATTAAGACATCTATGTTGAGTACCTACTATGTGGCATATAGTAGGTGCTCAGTATAGATGTTTGCTTGCTATTTACTTTGATAGATCCCATGAGGGCTCACATTTCATGATGTTTTACAGCACGGGTCCCCAATCCCCTGGCCTGGACCAGTCTGTGACCTATTAGGAACCAGGATGCACAGCAGGAGGTGAGTGGCGGGTGAGCAAGAAAAGGTTCATTTGTGTTTACAGCTGCTCCCCATTGCTTACACTACCATCTGAGCTCCACCTTTTGTCAGATCAGCTGTGGCATTAGATTCTCATAGGAGCACAAATCCTCCTGTGAACTGTGCATGGGAGGGATCTCGGTTGCACGCTCCTCATGAGAATCTAATGTCTGATGATCTGTTACTGTCTCCCATCATCTGCAGATGGGACTGTCCAGTTGCAGGAAAACAAGCTCAGGGCATCTACTGACTCTACATTATGATGAGTTTTATAAGTATTATCTCATTATATATTACAATGTAGTAATAATAGAAACAAAGTGCACAATAAGTGTAATGTGCTTGAATCACCCATAAACTATCTCTCCACCCCTCATCTGTGGAAAGATTGTCTTCCATGAAACTGGTCCCTGGTGCCAAAACAGTTGGGGACCGCTGCTTTATAGCACTCAAGATAAGCAAAGTGCCTGCAGCCAAGGATGTGAGTCACCAGAACTAGGTGGAAGAACCACTCTGAGAAAGAAACTACTAGCACAGGAAAGCAAAAACGACTTCCTCTTGCAATCATGTCTTAAGAATTTCTGTTGGAATTTTCTTTTCCATTTCTTTCTCTTTTTTATTTTCTTTATAAACTTTTAAAGCCAGTTTCACAACTTGCATATAAAGAATGTCAGCTGCTTTATTAGTGGTGCTCCACTTGGCATTTATAGGGAAGCTGGGCAGTCCCTGTTCTTAGGATAAACACACTTTATAGTGGATTTTCTTTATCCAGCCCAGCAGGCTGGCTCTTTCTTTGGGAATAATGTCAGGCATGTGATTGTTCCATCTTCAGATCCTGTATCAACCTGCACATGCTCTTCCAGCTTGCAGCTTTCAAAACCAAAGACATGGCTCCCAAACTAGCTACTTTCCAAATCTATTTTAATAAAGGTGCTTCAGGGATCTGATGATACCAATCCACAAAACAATTCCACAGGGAGAACTGGGCCCATTGTCTCAGCTCTGTGTCTTAGTAGCTTTGCAAAAGATCATTTCCCAGAGCCTGAGTTTCCAATGACATAAATGCAAACAATTTGTAAAATCTAACTCATTACACTGATGTGAATGATTATAATATGCATATTGATGTCTAGATTGCTGACTTTTGAGAGTATAATAAAGCAAATGTTACAATGAAGGTGAAAATGCAAATATATATTAAGAATCTGCTTTAAGCTAGGCATGCGCTGGCTTTATATGTGGTTCTATTTATTTGATTTTTAATACAATTTTGTAAGAAGAGGGTATTAGTTATATTTGATAGGTAAAATAATGAGGACTCAGTTATTCAGAGTCACACAGGCAGCAAACAGAGGAATTGGGATTCTACTTATAAACCATTTGACTTTACACCAGTGCTCTTTCAACTGGACTAGGTGGCTGCTGCCACACAATAAATCACACCATCAGAGAATCTCCTAGGTAACTGTTTCACTAAAATGCAATTTCTCTGAACAAAGAATGACAATTTTTGGTCAGGAGAGACATTCTGAAACTATACAAAAGTATACAAGGATCACTTACCTTCTTAAAAAATATTGTTCTGCCTGTGATCCTTTTAGAAAACAGAAAACAACAATAGAAAACTCCAGTGGAGATTTAAGAATTTAGTTCAGAACATTACATTCCTTTAGATTATAGTTTAGCAAAAATCGGTGGATTATTCGTTTAAGAAAAAGATTAAATCTCTGACAACTTACATAATAAAAACTATCATACATATTGATATTTAATTTAATAAATATCAATACGTATTGATATTTAATTGATTTATTGAAAAGAATAGAGAGATTGGACAAGGTTGCTAAGGGTCAGGTTCACTCTGACAAAGTTCTGGTCTCTCTGATTTCCACCATTGCTTAACTTATTCCAAAATATGCAGCCTCATTTTAAGGTAAATAACTATGAGACCAGTGACAAGTGTGAGAACATTGTGTTTTCTTTCCAGGACACTGAATTGAATTGACGTCATTGTAAAAAGGGATATGAGTTCCCTGGCTAGGTTTGAGGAACAAACCTCAGACTATCAAGGGTTCTTGAATTTTAATTGTGACCAGTGTCCTGAGCAATTGGCTTCATCTAGACCTCAGATCACAAAACAGAGTTGTATAAAATGGAAAGTGCAACACTTTTTTAGTAAAATAACTTTTCCCTTCCTTCCTTTCTTGCTTTTTTCCTTCCTTCCTCTCTCCCTCCCTCTCTTCCTTCCTTCCTTCGTTCCTTCCTCCCTCCCTCCCTCCCTCTCTTTCTTCCTTCCTCCCTTCCTTCCTTCCTTCTTTTCTTCCCCCACTTTTTTTTGGCAGGGGGATAGAAAGTAAGACTATATATATCAGATAATTCTTTGGGCTACATCTTAAAATTTTCATCTGATAATTTACTTTTGTTTCTGTGTGGTAGGAGTGAGAGCTCTCAATTATTTAGCACTAATTGTGTGCCAGGTTCCATCTGAAGGCTTGACAAGAGTCAACTTAATTCTTTGCCATATTTTGAGGTAGATACTACTGGCACCATTTCTTAGACTGAGAAAGGAGATGTAAAAAGGATAAGATGTTGTCCAAATCCACATTGACAGTAAGTTTTGGAAATGAGTCTTTCATCTAGCAATATCCGACTTTAGAGTGTGTTCTTAAGCACTACTCTGTAAGTTTTAAGCAGCTCCTTTATGATGTCATTGAACCGGGTTTTCCAGTCACATTATACATGTGGAGATTAAGACCCATAATAACAATGACAACACTTTCATAACAGTTCTTCTGTGTTAACATACAAATTCTCGCAGCAACACTCCAGGTAAGTGCTCTTTTTATCTCAGTTTTATGGATTAGTAACTGAATGCAGAGAGGTTAAGCAACTTGTCCAAGATCACATAGGAGTAGGTAGTAGAATTGGGATTTAAAGCCATATTCTTAACCACAATTCTACTCTGTCCCTCTGAGTTATAAATTTAATTATTATGACATAAATATATGTGCAGCTCTTTTAAAGATTTACTGTGCATATTTTTAAAATTGTTACAACATAAGCATTCTAGGCTTTTATTAGTCCTCCAACTTTAACATTTATGCTTTCATTTTTATCTTGTAAAGTCTTAATTTATAATAAAAAATGGATGTATACTGTCCCATATGTCTTATTTATTTATTTGAGATGGATTCTCCCTCTGTTGTCCTGGCTGGAGTGCAGTGGTGCCATCTTGGCTCACTACAACCTCTGCCTCCTGGGTTCAAGCGATTCTGCCACCTCAGCCTCCCAAGTAGCTAGGATTACAGGCTCCCACCACCAGGCCCAGCTAATTTTTTTGTATTTTTAGTAGAGACAAGGTTTCACCATATTGGCCAGGTTGGTCTCGAACTCCTGACCTCATGTGATCCTCCTGCCTCGCCTCCCAAAGTCCTGGGATTACAGGTGTGAGCCACTGCACTGGCCCCATATAAAGAGGAAGATTTTCCAGACACTGATGAAACCTCTAACAACATACTCTGCAGTTTATAGATCGTTCCTACCTAGAATTTAATTTGTATATGCATACTGTTTCTTCAAAGCATTAAGAATGTGCAAACAAGACTTCTTGGAAAAGTGAGGCATGTGGCATGCACAGTCATGAGCTTCATGGCAGGAGGGCAACGGGAACACTAAGTCACTTGGGGCCATGAGAAAGGAACTCTGGTCCTGTCCTGTCCTTTCCCAGAGCAGGTATCCTAACACTTCTAAGAGAAGGGCCATTGGTAGCCTCTAGTTCTCAGAACTGTTTGTCTGCTAATGAAAATTAACACACTTGATTTTGGACAGGTTAATGTGAGATATCTATTATTTCCCCAGTGAGATGTCATGTTGGCAGTTGGATATATTCAATTCTTGAGTCAGTTGATACCGAGTAGATAGATAGATACATAAATGCATACATACATAGAAAATATTAACAGCAAAATGATGCTGATGGCTCAGGATGTGTGTTGAGACAGACAGAAGTGGGTTCTGTCATTCAAGCAGTTATTCACACCCAGTGTCACCTAGACCAAGGTTTGAGCTGCAGTTACTTCAACTTTGAAATGAGGTTTCCTTCAACAGATATATATTGAATGCCTACAATGTTCCAAGCACTGTTCTAGGTACTGCATAGAGCAGTGAAAAAAAAAAAAAAAAAAAAAAACCTGACAAAATCTTCACCCTTCTTAAGTTTATATTCTAGTGTGTGTGTAGGAAGGAGGGGAACATGGAAAGTCAGGTACTAAATTGGTGAAAGGGAAAAATATATAGTATGTCAAATGCTTACAAGTATTAAAGAATAAAATACTGCAGAGAAGGTGAAAGGAAGTATCTGCTGCAGGAAGAGATGAGGAGCTGAAGATGGTGAGAGTTAGAATTGAAGATGGAGTTGAAGATGGTGAGAGTTAGGACAGTCAAAAAAATCTTCCCAGAGAAGCAAAAATTCTAAGGCAGGAGAGAGAGGGAGTCATGCAGCTATCTGAGAGAAGGCTGTTTCAGCAGACAGAAACAGTCTTCAACAGAGGAAAGAGCTAGTGCAAAGACTCAATGCCTTGTGGGATAAAGGGAAAAAAATCAACGTAGCTGAAACAGACTGAATGGAAATCAAGAGGGCACAGAAACCGCAGAGGGGTTGAAGATGTCACTGCAGTTTTAGGCTGAGAGACTGGAAAGATGGAGCTACTGTTTACCGAAATGGAAAACTCTTTGGGAGGAGTACATAATTTTGGACAAGTTAAGCTTGAGATTTCTATTGCTGCCCAAGTGAGTTGTCAAGGAGCCATTTGGATAGTCATATCTGGAGTCAGCAAAGGAGACCAGGCTGTACATATACATGTGCAAATTGTCAGGTTTTGAGGATATTTATAGCCACAAAAAGTGGGGATAGGTAGAGAAGGAAAGAGGTCTCAGTTCCAGGGGATTGGAGTTGGCTACTGTTTGGAAATCTAGGAGGAACCAGCAACAGAATGACAGAGAAACCAGAAACAGGGAGGTAGAGAAAATTCAGGAATGTGTAGTATCCTGGAAGCCAAATGAAGAGGAAGAGAAAGTAAGCTTCTACGTGAAATGTTGTAGATAAGCTACTTTCCTCACAGCATTACAGCATGAGTTAAATAAAATTCTATTTGTACAAAACAGCATAATATCTGGCACAGCACTGCAGGTAAAGCTTGTTTTCATTTTTTACAATGAAGTTTTAAATGAATATTTAAAAATATATTTTGGACTTCTCAAAGCAAAATATAATCCCATTTATAATTTCATAAAGACATTTTATCTGCTAATATCAGGATATCATTTTCTCAAACACAATGAAACTTTTTAAATGTGAGAAAATAAAATATTTCTTAGAGGTATTTCATAAAAGCTTAAGATAGACTCTTTTTGCCTCATAACATTTATGTATAATTTTATAAAAGGTAGTAATGAGAAAATCAGATCTAATATATAGAATTTTGTTTTATAACCAAATTTTTAGAAATCAGTCATCTTATATATTAAAGAATAGCTAGAAGGAGAGAGGGATGAATTTTATGTATAAAATTTATGTATAATAATTTTTCCTTATAAAATTTATGTATAATTTTATAAAAGGTAATAATGAGAAAATCAGATCTAATACATAGAATTTTGTTGCATAATCAAATTTTTAGAAATAAATTATCTTATATATTAAAGGATAGCTAGAAGGAGAGAGGGATGATGAAAGGAAAAGAACAAGACATTTTTCATGCTTACTCTGTGTGACACGCTCTACAGTGAGCTTTATGTGTGGATCTTTTTTAGTCGGAATATTAACCCTACAAGTTGGAAATGGCTCTTCTCAAACACTGGAGATAGAGCAGCCCAAATATATTTGCTACTGTGATGCCTTCCATGTGAGTATTTTCTCCAAATGCTAATTTGGAGAAAACAATTTATATGAAGGGAGACACTGTATTACTTATTTGCCCTCAAAAATGAAAGTGACCCAAGGCTGGAGATAGGAATTTGTCCCAAACAATGTCTTCAGCCACCCCTCCAAACAAAGTTTGAAAAGGATGTGAATAAGTAAATGCAGAATCAGAATTTCCTATGTCTTCTGGCCTAAGTTCCTCATTTCTTAGTTGAAGATAACCAAGGCCAAATCACGTAATCAAATGACAGAAAATGATTCCGGAGACACAACCAAGCATATCAGATCTGTCTGTTCTTGGCTTGTGATGTCCACACACAACACCTGTGAACAGGTGCACTCAGCCTACCAAGAAATGCACTCATCATGTGTCATCTACAGATTTTCTCAAGACTAGAGCATTTGTGAGAAACGGCCGTAAGGCTTTCCCTGTGGAGTTGAATACAAAGATGGAACATAGACATTTTGAATAATCCTAGTGACTTGTGGATCAAGTTTCCATAGAGCACAAGGTTCTCCAAGGCCACAGTCACTAAATGAGGTTCCATGGCAGGTGTAAAATCTCATTGGGTGATTGTGTCATGCTGTGCTTACAGCACTATGTTGGGGGAAAAGAGGAAAACCTATTATTGAAATCTGTGCTATTTTACATGACATTTTAATTACTTATTTTTAAAACATCTCTCCTTCTAGAATGCAAAACTCTCTGAGGGGCTGAGAATATGTCTACCGCTACCAAAATTGTAACCCCTATCATCTAGTAAAGAGTTGGTACACAATAAACATTTGCTGTGGGAATGTATTCTGCTTCATTCCAGAGGCCTGCCAATTCTTAATCTCACAGTAGGCTGAAGAGCTGCTCACATAGAATGCTTGTAGTGCCTTTCATTTTCACCAGTTTAGATCAGTGGACAGAGAGATGCTGAATTACTGCTTAAGAAATATAGATCCACATGCCTTCAACTTCAGAATCTTAAATTAGAGGTGAACGTTGAGTCTACTAAACTGTATAGTCTGTAAAGGCAGGAAATGTATTTATCTCAGTCATATTTAATCCCAAGAGTCTTCATAGTACCTGGCCCATATCCGTTGTTCAATAATTGGTTTTTTAAATACCTAATTTATTAAACAATGTGTTTGATTAAACAGCAGTGACAAAAAAGGGTTTACTCAGTCTTAAGTGCTAGAAGTAAAGACAGTCATGAGGGGCTTGCAATGAGCTCCATTGTGGGGAATTTTTCTTCTTCACATTTTTGTACAATGAATGGCCTCACAGGACATAGCAGATACCCAAGAAATATTATTTTAAGGTATATTATACTCAAAGAAAACCAGGAAAGCCAAAAGACTCTTAATTAATAGAAAACTGCTGAGTCAATAGGACAGCTAATATAAATAAATTGTGTTCAGAATTTGATTTTTCTAAATTTTAAAAAAATTATTTAGTAGTATCTTGAGTATACCAAATGTTTTAAGAATGGATTTGTGAAACTACAGACATTTAAATAATATCTTGAAATGTTCAAATATCAAATCTTTATTGAATTATATTCTACATAGTGATTAATCAAAAACTAAACTAGATCTTAATTCTCACTGTAGAAAGTAGTCTTATATTTGTAAAATTAACATTTTAATCTTTAATTATGTCCATTTGTATAGAAACAAAGTCAGAGCTGATAGTGACCCCACTGAGGTCTGATAGGGTCTCTTAATGTTGAAGAAGCAGTAAAATCAGTAACAGCTTTCATTCATCTTCACGAACTGTATATGGTTATACTTTGTTATACCAATGGTTTCTTAGACTTGTGAACCAGTTATGGATAATAGCCCAATAAGAACAGAATAATAGCCCATAAATCAAGCTATGTCTCCTATTCAACTACATAAAGATACAACTATTTTATATATATATTATATATATATATATATTTTTTCCCCCCCAGAGAGGTCTCGCTCCATTGCTCAGGCTGGAACTTTTATGATTTTTTAAAGCTCATAAGGGAGTAATTCTTAATTGTTAGGTGGAGCTCAAGAAGGGTCAGTGAAGACCCGCAAAGTGGTCAAAATGCCAGGCCGAGCTGCTCTTCAGTTTGGATGCTTGCAACAAAAATGAAACAAAACAAGAAAACAAGCAAAAAAAAAAAAATCACTTCTTGTTCTGTGAAACTTTACATTTGGAAACTTACCAACTTGTAACATGAGAGGATTAAATGAAGATAACAATCAAGTAAAATAACTGGCATGGCACCTGGTTCTAATAGGCTTTTATAAATGCTGCTTCCTACCACTCCTCTCTCTTCCACCTGTTTCACCTTTTGAGAACCCTGAATCATGACTTCCAGCTGCATTATGCCTGGGCATCATGACTATTCTGCTCTCTGAAGGGAATGCCTTCTGATGATTGACACTTAGTATTTCTTTCTTACTCCTCTGCCTATCCACTTGTCTTATTCCCTTACTACTCTCAACCAGGAAGCTGGAGTAGCTGAAAGTAGATTTCTTCCAACATGAAAATGCCTAGGTCACTAGGTACATAAGAGGTGCTAACTAATTGATAAATAAATAAGGAGAGAGACAGAGAGAGAGAGACAGAGAGAGAAAGGAAGGAAGGAAGGACAAAACCTAAGATAGTATAAGCCACTGCTAACCTGTGATGTTAGATCTAAGATGTCAAAGAGGAACTGGAGTGCTGGTGATTCCACCACTGTGAGGCCTTGCAGTGGTCACAGTGCAAGTGCTGGGTATATATGTCATTCTAAACTGGAGGTACAGGACCTAAACTGGAGGTATAGGACCTATGTCATGTGAGAGCAAGCCTGTTTGATATCAGGCTTCACCTGGTCAAGCCCCAGCATTGACCATTATTCCAAAGAAATTAAAAAAACTACTCTGTGAGATCAGGCTCAAAGGACAGGACTTGAGTTTAAAATAAATTTCTGAAAAGACTCAAAATCAAAGAGCATGAAGTGTGGCTAACCTGGAGAGAATGCCTATGGATTTGCTTTTTAGTTCTCAGAAAATGAGATGAGCAGGGCATCAGCTGAAGTTGAGAATGACTAAACGTACAGACACCTAAGGAGATTACTACTTTTTATAGTGATTAATGCTCTTAATGAAGTCATTCTTCCAACTTACCACTTTGTAAGAGGTTTATATACATTCACAGCTGCCCCTCTTCCTTCAGCAAACCAATGGTATGGGAGATATAGCATTGACTTGGAATCAGGCAGTCTGATTTAGAATCTGGCTTTTCACTATCAGCTATATTAGCATGGTAAGTCACTTAAATGCTCTAATCCTTGTTGTCCACTCCACTCCCCACTGCAAAATAAGGATATAGTAGATTCTGCTGGTGCCCATCCATCCCCATCCCCTTTCCCAGACCAGTGCACCCACTCTCCAGCTACCAGAAGTGCTGGCTGATAATGGCTGACAGTTGCCACTTTGCCAGGAGAAATGTCCTTGTCTGGAGAAATGTCCTTGCACCTCACCTCCTTCCCCTGATAGCTCACTGGCAATGAGTAGCCAACATCAGTGATGGGGAGTAATAATGAATGTCTATTTCACAGAGTTGTTAGGATGAAATAATTTAGTGTACATGAAAATGCCTATGATGCTAAAGTAAATGCTGAAATTAAAAAAAAAAAATAAATAAAAAGAACAGACCGGGCACAGTGGCTCATGCCTATAATCCAGGCACTTTTGGAGGCTAAGGCGGGAGGATCACTTGAACCCAGGAGTTCAACACCAGCCTGGACAACACGGGGCAAGTCCTGTCTCTACCAAAAAAAAAAAATTACCCAGGTGTGGTAGCATGTGCCCATAGTCCTATCTACTTGGGAGGCTGAGGCAAGAGGATCTCTTGAGCCCAAGAAGTCAAGGCTACAGTGAGCTGTGATTGGACCACTGCACTCCTGAGCAACAGGTGAGACACCGTCTCAAAAAAAAAAAAATTAAAAAAGGAACTAAGAAAATTATAGCCCATTGCTAACCTCTAAAGTTAGACTCATGATGTCAAAGAAGATAGCCACAAATATTTACACTTTCTAAGAGAAAATTCTGGTGGAATGGATGGCATATCCAATTCAGAATGGCAGTGTTTGTGTTCTCACATGTGGAACAGGCTTTTTACATCATCAGAATAAATGCTGTCAAAAGGTTATGCCAATAATGTGTGAAGTAAGAGGATATTGTCCTCTATGTCAGGCTATCTTCCTTAGCAACTTCCTGGAAAATTACAAACATTTATACTTTCAAATAAGTAGAATGTTTGGAGTGGCTCATTGCTGCTCTTTACCCATTGGAAGCTGATTTGAGATTTGTTTTGATTTAGGCCTTCCAAATAAGCAACTAAGAGTAATTCTCTTTGTAAATGATAGTGACCATAGTTGCACTCTTTGTTGAATGCATATTGTATACTGATTACTCTACATACACTAATAATATCAGTTAATCCTTCAAAGGAGTTAGAATTATCCCAGCTTTGTACACAAGGAAACATGGACTCCATCATTAAATAATTGACTGAGGTCACACCACTGGTAAGTGTGTCAGACTCATGGTTGGAAGCTGGGTTTGTATGACCATACAGTCTGTGCTCTTGCCACCATTTTCTTTAGAGCCGAATTAGGGCTGTGTGTGGAAAGGCGCATGTCCATATTTTTATTTTATGTGTTCACTCTTTTCTTCCCCTCACACAACTTGCACAATGAACCCGATTTTCTCTCTCTCCCTTCAACTACGTGGTTTGTTTCATTTGTTTTTAAAACTCTTAGTGAGATTGCTAAAACTGGGAGAAACAGTCATTGATGGGCCTCTCCTTAGGCTGCTCAGATGACTCTCTTAATTTCCATAGAGTTTGATATTTCTATGTTGACTGAGGAAACTGAGATATTTCTGACCACATATATTAGACCAAACACTTAACTAAATATTTTTGCCTACGCTGTCTTGTTCAGTTCTCAAAACAGTCCGGGAAGTAGTAATTATCAGCCCCAATTTATATATGAGAAACTTTGGGAGAAGAGAGATTAAATAACTTGGTCGAAGTCACATGGTGGGCAGCAGGTCTAGGATTTTTTTTCTAATGCACTTAACTCCAAACTCTGTGCTATTTTTATTGCACATTGCTGCATGTTGCTTAAATACCTGAAAGCATTGTTTCCATTTTTCCCATTATTGGTCTCTTTAAGAATAATAATTTCAGTTCTGTCATTTTGTTATGATCTAGTGGTAACACAGGAGGAAGGAAAACTACTGTCTCAGGGAACATGTGATGTTGAAAGTCTAAAGAGTAGATTACCTTGTAAGTGTTTTGGTTTCTAAAGAGAAAAATGTGAAGTCATTGAGCCATGAAAAAAAGCTGACTCAAATCTAAAAGATTGTTTTGAGTATTATTAATGCTCTAGCAAAATGACAGTGGTTTGTGGCAATTTCCTCCTTTAACACAGTCACTGTGGAAGGACTAGAATCATTAGAATTACACCCTGGCCTAATCACCAGAAGATGGAAGAGAAGTGAATAATATGTATGAACTATTCTGAGCACAGATATTTACAAAGAACTAATAAAGGGATTACAAAGGGAAGATTCTCATTTATTGGTGAATCAGAACTGTGGAATTGAATGGTGCAATTATTTTATATAATGTGAGAATGGGCTAATGTGAGAAATCATCCTTAATACTCATATCTTGCACAGATTGGGGAAGAAAATCTTCCTGACCCTGCATGCAGGATTTCAAAATATTTCAATGTTATTATGAGTACATAGGTAAAACGTAGAAAGAAGATGTGGGTAATGATATGTCTGGCAAACTTGTGGCTGCTTTGCCAAAGATAATCACAAGATACCAATAGTGGGATCAAGTGAACCTGAGTTGAGGAAGTTAAGTAAGAATGTTATTGCTAAACAGAAGTACCTCAAGTCTCCCATGAAATATTCTGGCATTACCTCCCTTTTCAAAAAATGTTCTTCAAAATTGGTTATTATTTGGGGCATGTTGATCATTTTCCCCTTAAAAGATGACGCTCAAACATTTTGGTGCCTGCTTATGTTAATCTATTCTGAAAACATGTTTTGGGAGCAACAATGAATTGCTCATAAAAATTTTCCCTAGAGCCATGTTCGTTATATTCTTAACAGTTGCTCAAAATTCAAGATGCTGACAATGATTGTTTGCTTGTTAAAGTATATCTAACCTGGGGATTCATTCAGCTAACCTTTACTAGATAGATTGTAATCTTTCTCTTTTTTAAATTCTTTTTTTTGTTTATTTTTTCCTAAGGGTGGTCAAGGTATGCTGAGTTAAAAAGTGAAGTGTCAAAATGACACACCATTAAGCTGACCTAATAGGGTAGCTCAAATAAATATCATATTTAGACTGAACATAGAGATTATTGAAAACTTTCTTGATAATACATGGTTATCTTTTAGAATTGCATATCCAAGCTTAGTTTTGTAACAGCTCATATATCTCAAAGATTTTATTATTTTAAATACAAGCACATATTCCTATCAGAAATTTGAATTTAAATTCTGAAATGTAAAAAAAATTCACATTTTTTGAGAGAGATGACACAAAGGCAAAGCATATCATGGCCTTATCATAGCTATACTTTGAGAAATCTCAGCTTTTTGTGGGTGTTTGACTGAGGAACTTTAAAGGACTTATTTACTTTTTCTGACATATCCCTCAAATGAGACCAACACTGTTGAAATTCCATTTGTAAATTTGTCACTAAGACAGCTGCAGAAAGGGATAAAGAGGATGAGTGTAACCCCACCCACTAGTTTAGTACATGAAGAATCTGATGTCCAAAGAGATTAAGTGGCTTTCTCAAGGTCACAGAGCAGGCAAGCAATGGAGCCAGTGCTCAGAACCCAATTTTCTGAAGTCCTGCTCAGTTTAGAACACTTGGGAAGTGCTTTAAAGAAAGAAGAAATTATGTAAAATAAATTAATATGCTTAATTATCAGCCTTTAATATTGCAGGACAGAGTCTATTAACTGAGATTTATCTGGTCTGCTAAGCACGCAACAAGATGATTTTAATAATCAAGTTTTATAAATGGTTTACCATGAAAAATGTGGTCCACATCTTTCAGTCAAAGGGAAATAGAAGATCAAATGATTAGTTTAGGTTAGTCCATAGATAAAATTCCAAATTTTATATGAGTTTCCTTGATAAGAGCCCTCTAAAGAGGTCTTAACATATAGGTTAGTTCTTGTTGCCACTAAAAATGTTGTCCTTTTTGACATTTAGAATCTTTGTTCACTTTGTAAGTAGAAATCTCTTGCCCATAAAAACATGGCCAAATATTTACAACACTTCAAATTGTAGTTATATTTTAGGTTCGAAATACACAACATTTGTACAAGTTAAAAATGGAGATGAGAATCTTACAATGTAGGATTTGGAGGAGATGACTTCTAAAGACACCTATAGTTCTCAAATCCTAGGTATGACAATAAGTAATTGTATTAGTTCATTTTCATGCTGCTGATAAAGACATACTCAAGACTAGGCAATTTACAAAAGAAAGAATTTTAATTGGACTTACAGTTCCATGTGACCGCGGAAGCCTCACAAACATGGTGGAAGGCAAGGAGGAGCAAGTCATGTCTTACGTGGATGGTGGCAGGCAAAGAGAGAGCTTGTGCAGGCAAACTCCCATCTTTTAAAACCATCAGATCTTGTGAGATTCATTCACTATCATGAGAACGGCACAGGAAAGACCCGCTCCTATAATTCAATCACCTCCCACCAGGATCCCCCCATGACACGTGGGAATTATGGGAGTTACAATTCAAGATGAGGTTTGGGTGGGGACACAGCCAAATCATATCAATAATTCAGTAATTGCTATATCTTATGTACAATGGGATTAGTGTGATAAATTTACTCATTCTGCAAAAAGAGAAAGGATCAGCAAAAGGGAGAAAAAACTTTCAGTATTAATAATTATTTATTAGTGGTCTTAGTATTACAGAATCCAAATACCATAGAACTTTAAAATAGTCTTTAAACAAAGAGATTTAGATGAATTTTTCTCAAATAATTATTATTAAGAAGATTGCTGAATCTTGGATAATCAGTATCTTTATAATTTCTTCATTATGCTAGTGTTGTATATTGTGCAGTTTCCTTATTACAATGCTTCATGGGCTAATGATGCAATATCAGATGTGTATCATGGATAAATGAGAAAAGCTTGTAGATTCTCAGTTCTGGAAAAGCCTTGGAGCTCATGGAGTGTGGTTAAGAAGGCAGGCTCTAGAATTTGATATTAAAGTTTGAATCTTGCTGTGTCATATACTCCTATGGGACCTTGAACAAGCTGCATATCCTCTCTGCCTCAATGTACTCATTAGCTAATTGGGATAATAATACTACTGATCTCATAGGGTTATTGAGAGGATTAAATGACTCAATACATGGCAAGTGCTAAGGATAGTTCCTGGCACATAGAAAATACTGTGTTAAATATTCTCTGCTATACCTGGCCAGGATTCTCATTTAAAAGATGAAAAAGTGAAACTCATCAGTAGCAAATCACTTTTTATATTCCAGAGAATACAGCTTTGTTTGTCATAGATATAAATCTGTATGATAAATCTCACTGTATTCTACAGTGTATAATGACAGCTCATTCTGAACTTTGAAAATAACTTTTTTTTTAAAAAAAAAGAATGAGTTCAGTTTGACTCATGTGGTCCAGTACAGGGTCACTCCAGGGCTGGCCTTATAAGTCATTGGAATATGTAACTGTCTATGTCGTGTCTTTAGGAGATCTGGGAATGCCCCATGTCAAAAATAATTTCCACCCACTGACTGATGTCTGCAGTTTTCTTTAGTTTAAGGAGTTGTCGGCTGTTGAAACACACATTTTTCTATTAGAAATAACAATTTAATTTTTTAAAAATCATTTCTATAATCTTGTAAAAGACAATTCAAGAGATAGATTTTGATAAAGGGGAAAGGAGAAGAGAAAATGAGGATTCCGGGCCCTACAAGTGAAGCATCCAATTGAAGTGGTTTGGGAACTTTGATAGCAGATTTCCCCACATTTTTTAATTTGTATAAATTTACAGGGTATAAGTGTAGTTTTGTTATATGCATAGATTATGTAGTGGCGAAGTCAGGGCTTTTAGCATACCCATCACCCAGATAACATACATTATACCCATTCTCCACAATTTTCCTTGTAATCAACTTTCCACCTCAATATTCCTAAAACAACATCTATCCTGGAATGAATGAGTCTGACTCTTTGCAGTGCACTAAGCCATATGCTGGGCACAATAAAGGAGGCAGAAGACTGAAATGACACAGTTTCTGTCCTTGCAGAGTGTACAATCTAGTAGCAGACAAAATAAATGCACATGTAACTACAATAAATTGCTAAGCACAGCAGAGGCATGGAAATGAGCAGAAATCAGTAGGAGATGACAGACCGGCACTTCTCCCCCTTGCAAGCAAAGTGCCTCCAATGGTATAGGAGAGAGCATGAAGAAGAAGCCTGATGGCCCATATTAAGAGTGAAATTCCTTTCAAAGCATCTATTTCTTTTCTTGTTTATTTTAATGGAGCATCAAATCAGTATTTTAATTTGCTTTACAACCATGGAAATTTATGCTCCAGGGAGATGCCACGTTGATCCTGTGGCTTCTTATATAAGCAGATATAATGCCTTGTAACCCTGAGAATCAGGGTGACTTAGTCTGGTGCTTAGGTGTATGGAAGTGTGCAACCTAGCACCTAGAACCTTTCCTGTGTTAATGTCTTCATTCATCACCCACCACTGCTTGTATAATTCCATTACAAGCTATGATTCACAGTCTGGAAGGAAGCAAGGGATAGAGTGGCCTATGCTTTCTTTTCCATACACCAATTACAACCTGCTGACATTCCAACACCATTTGAATCAATAACTGTCAGAGAGAGAAAAGGATTGGGGAAAAATTAAGTCTCTGTAGGAGGTTCATGGTGATCATAACCCTACCGGGACCTTAGCATTGTCAAGTGTGCCTGTAAGGGCCTGGCTTTCCCATTTCAAGTCCAATATTTTGTTATATGCAAGATTATCCAAGATTCAGAAATCTTTGCAATAATAATTATTTAAGAAAGATTTATCTAAATGTCTTTATTTTCAGGCTATTTTAAAGTTTCGTAGTATTTGGATTCTATAACACTAACAACACTAATAAGGCTTTTTTTTTTTTTTTCTGTTCTAAGCAACATAAACAAGGAGATACTAGTCTTTAACCACTCTGGATATAAATAAAGCTAAACTGAAGCATTCTCTACTCCCCTTCATTTTCCTTCCCACTTTTGAACTAGTTGGAGTTTTGTCTAACAGTATTCTAATCGCTTTTGTTTGTGCAACAAAGAAAACATTAAAATTTGTATAATTTCTGGGCAGAACTAATATGTTGTACTTCAAGGCTTCTTTATGTTTAACTTTATGAATGTAACTTTTTTGTTTAAAGTAATATTGATGTCACAAACATTTTCAAATTCAGTAGATACTAAAAATTATTATAATTTTTTTTGAAATGGAATTTTGCTATAGTGCTCAGGCTGGAGTGCAGTGGCTACTAAAAGGCATGATCCCACTATTGGCCAGCAAAAGAGTTTTGACCTGCTTAGACTCACGAGAGTCTGACTTCTTGGAAGCTGTCATGCGAAAGCTGCGCCGGTGACTGGCTTCCCTGATCCTGCCCTGCTCCAGTCTGAGCCTCACTGACTCCGAGTGTTCGGTGTTTTAGCTGTGGAAATGAGTTGATAATTTGCATAGGCTGGCTCATCCTTTCTTGGGCAAACTGGTGGTTCCCCTGCTCCTGGGAGGTCACCATATTGATGCCAAACTTAGCGTGGACACCCAATTGGCATAGTCCACTATAGCCCAGAACTCCTGGATTCAAGTGATCTTCCTGGCTCAACCTCCCAAGTAGCTGGGATTACAGGTGTATGTCATCACACTCAGCTAGATTTTTTTTTTTTTAATTTAAAAATGTTACTGCACAGCGTTAGCACATTTTAACAAGAATTTATTTGTACCCAACACCATGTTTAGCACTTAATGGGCATTCAATAAACATTAATTCAATGGATGAATGAAATACTACAAAAAGCAAATTAATCACAGAATCCCTTTTAAAAACATGAATGAAAGCACTGCAGTGATTATGTTGCAGGTAAATTCATGATATTTTCTATCATTGGTGTATTTTGGTGAATTAATATTATAAGATCAATTCATAAAATCTTCAAAGAAATGGTTCTCTAGAAATAATTCAGTTTTTTGTCATTCTGTAATTTTGGCCAACTGTTACTAGAAAACGTTTTCATTTGTGTCTGTCTGTATGGTACAGCTTTTTAGGTTTTCTGAAGTCCAGCACAGACTTGAATAATGTTGAGAGTGTTTCTTTTGGCTGAGACATAGAATTGTCCACTTTTTACTAGAATGGCAGGTTAGAACTCCTGAGTTTTAATTGATTGGTTATTAAATTATTGCATATTCTTAGTAGAATATGCAATATTAGTAAGAGGCTAGAACTCAAGAAAATGTCACTGGGATTGTTCAAGATAAATCTTATCGTGATATTTCAGGAGGGAGGGGAAAAAGGTCTTGTTTTATCCCACACTTAATATTGTTTATAGGTAAGAACTAGCTGAAATGTGTCTTGCTTATGGCTGATTCTTTTTTGTTGATTAAATATCTATAAGCCATCCATTAATTATTGATCATCCATGGGGTACATCACTGAATGTTCGCTTTTGAGTTCAGCTCCCTGCACATGTGTTCATGTACCATCATTGTGCCCCGTTGATCATGGTGTTAATAAAGGAAGAAAACAATCAGAATTGGATGGCCTCATAAAGGCTAGGTAACAATTCCAATGAAATTAGAGAAAAACATGTACTTAGGGAGTACGCTCCCATGGCCTGCCTTGATTTTTTTCATTACCGGGAAGGAAAACTGTCTTCTAAGCCTAGCCAGTCCAAGCTTGCCTTAAAATATAAAATTCATTTCACAGGGTTCCTAAAAAATATGGAGCCACCATGAGTTCTTTTATTTTCTGTTACTATAGAAATTGTTAGCACTTGTAAATGAAGTTACTAATGTACAAATTATTAGCGTATTTTGAAAGACTGTCTCAATACCTAGAAGTTTAACATGTAAAACGAAACAAGAGCACTTTAGGGAAACTGCACATTGCTCCCTGACTTCATGTGATTCTGGGAAGTTGAATGAACAATGGTTTTCCTGAATTTAGTAGATTTAGGTTTAGACTGGACATGTCATGTGTGTGAAAGCAGATGTGGTTAATAGGGTAGTCGATAGAACAGAATTCTTCCCAAAAAGAGCTTCTATTAGGTCATATTCAAAGGAACTTTTCTTCCCGTGATACCATATTTGCGTTGACACAAAATTTCACCTTTTTTCCTTCTTACCCTCTTCCAGAAACACAAATAATTTTTATGTGAAGAAAATGTTTACCAAAATTCTAAGGTAAACCTTATATAGCTTCCTCTATGTCATTTTGTGGCTCCTAATGGCAAAGTTAAGGAGAGAAGTTTCTGCAATTGTGACTTATCTACAGATAAACAATGCCTTATTATTATTATTCTTGAGGCATCTGTGAGGGAAAATTCAATGAGGAAAGGGGATCCAAAGGGAGATTTTAAAAAATCCTTGGGAAATTCCACACGTGGTCAAGGGGCTCATACCCATGACTCCTGAGGCATGTCAGCCAAAGACATTGCACAGGATTTTATACGGAGTCACCTCTCTGGAATCTGAGATCTGAATGGAGCCTGGAGAAGGAAGTTGAGTGTCCTTGGTCACAGTTACCACTTGCTTGCTGAGCCAGAGGACTTCTGGAAGAGTTCCTCTCTTCAGGAGATTTTTTTTATGTACTCACCATATGTGAGGATTTTAAGATCCAATTCAGACCCTGTTACACAGAGGTCACCGTCCAGAAGGGAGACACAAGAAATCACTTATGATACAGCACATTGGACTAAAGCGGTGATTCTTAAGTTCTGGTGCCTGGACAAGCATCATCAGCATCACCTGTGGGCTAGTTGGAAAAGACAATTTTGGGGGCCTCCTTTTCCATTCTGAAACAGACATGGTGGGAGTGGAATCCAGTGAACTGTGTTTCAGCAACCCTTCCAGGGGATTCTGACATACTGTAAAGTCTGAGAACCCACTGGGCTAAAAGGAAGCCTCCTGGCATGAGGAGAGAGTTGTTCTGGAGGCCTTAAATAACATGGGAGTTATTTAAGGTTGAGGACAAGGTTGAGAAGCTGATGATGCCTAGACCTTTTAAAGGATTAATAAGTTTCTTGAGAAAAAAAAAAGCCAGCAGAGGGAAGAAGAATGGAAAAGCTAAAGCTGAGGGTGACAGGGAGGAAGATAGACCCAGAGAGGAGTCTGGAGAGGCCAGAAGGGGCCAAGTGGGGAGAGAATTTTATCAGGGCCAGGAGTATAAACTGTATTATGAAGACCATGGCACTGGGGTAAATGCTGAAGGCTAAAGTCTGGGAAAGACACACTCAGATTTGTAGAAAAGCTATAAAAATTTCAGATTTTAAAAAGCTCACTTGGCAGAAGTGAGTGAAAAGTGGAGGGGAGGAAGCTCAAAGTTGAAGCAGTTAGGAGATTTCTATGGTGATCTTGGGCCAGGGAAAGCAGGACTCACCTAGCACAGGGGGCTAGGAAGGGGAAGGGTCCCAAACAGGAGAACAGTTGAGAAAAGGGAGTTGGTAGAACCTCATGTTATAATACATCACAGAAGCTAAAAATCACGAGGTAGAATACTGACCGGCAGCAAATGCCGATGAGATTGGAAAGTGAGACAGGCAGAGAACCTAAAATGGTATGCCCCATATAATGCCAATTTAAAAATGTATGTACATGAATACACATGTAATACTGAAAGATGTATATTAAAATTTTTATCTCTGGGTAGTGAGATTACAGCCAATTTTTATTTCCTTCTTTATATTTTATTTTCCAAATTTGCTACACTAAAAGAGAACCATATTATAATAAGGAACTGCAAGTGTTAAAGGAGGGAGGGAGGAAGGAAAGAAGGAAGGGAGGGAGGGAGGGAGGAAGGAAGGAAGGAAGGAAGGAAGGGTTATATTTGAGAGCTGAATGGGATAATGTATGGGAAGTCAGAATGGTTCCATAAATAGACGGAAATTACAATTCCTGCAGGAGCCTTTTAAACTTAACCTGCCTTAAAATTTTCCTACAAATCCAGCCTGACAGGCTGTGACAGGGAGCTGAGGTATTTAGCGGGTAGCAGGAGGGGCACTGGACATGCGAGGAGCCTGAGCTGGGGCAGTCGGTAGGGAGGGACTACCCACCTGTCCAGCCACTCCTTTTACAAGAAGGGGATGTGTACACAAGGAAGAAGGTCTTGTGAGTCTGACTTCTTGGAGGCTGTCGGACGAAAGCTGTGCCGGTGACTGGCTTCCCTGACCCTGCCCTCCTCCAGTCTCTGAGCGTTCAGTGTTCTAGCTGTGAAAATGAGTTGATAATTTGCATAGGTTGGAACACAGTTGTGCTAAAGACATACTCTTTGGTTACCTTGGTAGTTACTTATTTTTTTTTCTGGTCCCATTTCCCTGCCATAGGATATAATACACAGCTCTAAAAAACAATACACAAAAATAATGTAAGAAATCTATGGGGTAATAGGGTATGTTTGATCTAATGGGGAGGGAAGTAGCTTCACTAGGTGATTATGGGAAGGTTTAGGATCATGTTATTCATGAAGAGGAAACAAGCAGCAAGAATTCCAGGAAATCATCATAATAAAAAAAAAGAGCTCCAGGAAATCATCATAATAAAATGGCTACTATCATTTATCACTATACTAAGCATTTTACAAATATTGTTATTAATGCTCACGACAACTCATTTCCATTGTTTTTTTCATTAAAGTCAGCATTTACACATGAGAGAAACTGGGGCCTCAGACACTAAGTGATTATAAGTGTCAGAGCCTCAATTTGAATAAAGACTTTTATTCGGTACTAAGAGTTCTGGAGGCAGATGATGGTGACGGTTGCACAACAATGTGAATACTTAATATTACTGAACTATACATTCAAAAATGAATGAGATTATAAATTTTATGTTGCACATATTTCACTACAATTAAAAAAGAAAGTCTATACATTGTACACTACATTGCTACATATTCCAAAGATATTTTGATGTTACTATTTTGATAGACCCCACATTAAGGAAATGCCTGCTTTCCCTTAAAGGGAAAGAAAACAGGGTCCTAATACCCTCCCTAAAGTGGCTCAAGGAACCTCAGCATAGGTTTCCTTTCTGTCTCTTTTTTTCCCCTCTCCACCTTTTAAAAAATTATTCTCCTTCTGTCTCTTCTCACATCCTTCTTTCACCTTTCCTCACCCTGAACAGATGGATAGACTGCCTTCCTTCCCAACACACACACACACACGCACACACACACACACACGGAGTCCACAGCCACAAGTGTCTCTGACCAGCCAATGTTGCTGAGGCTGCACCTCAATCTTCATGGTGTTCACAAACTAAGGGGATTCTGATCAAGTCCTCTTGATCCTAACACTATAAATGGAAGAAGAAACAGGTTTGTTTTAACCTGGGAGGCCTAATTTCTTTCTTTCTTTCTTTTTGTCTTTTTCTTTTCTTTGAGATGGAGTCTTACTCTGATATCCAAGCTAGAGTGCAGTGGTGCAATCTTGGCTCAATGCAGCCTCTGGCTCCTGGGTTCAAGTGATTCTCCTGCCTCAGCCTCCTGAGTAGCTGGGATTCCAGGTGCCTGCCACCACGCTCAGATAATTGTTGTATTTTTAGTAGAGATGGGATTTTGCCAAGTTGGCCAAGCTGGCCTTGAACTCATGACCTCAGGTGATCCACCCATCTCGGCCTCCCAAAGTGCTGGGATTATAGGTGTGAGCTACTGGGCCCTGCTAGGAGGCCTAATTTCAGAGACGTGGAAGTTCCAATGAAGATGAAACTAGGAGGAGGTGGATGCAGAAAATGACAAGCTCCAGTGTTTAAATCCAACAAAAGCACACACACACACATACACAGAGGAAATGAGCAAGTGAACTGGTACCATCCCACAGAAATGAGAGAAACTGAGGAATAGAGGACAACGTGCTTGCCTAAGATTCTGGCTGCATTTCCTGAAACTCTCCCAGCCCTACCTTCCAGCAGTTATGAGGGTGACAGTGCTGCCTTCTGACCACAAGGTGGGGCTTATACTGGGATATACTGACTATCAGAAGGATTTCTTGTTTGAGCCTTTTCCTTTTAGAAATCTTTCTATATTGACAACTAGATATGATTAAGGGCTTACTACACGTTACCTTACCAAGCTCCAAGATTCCAAAAACATCGAAGTTGGAATTTGTGCAGAGCTTAAGACCTGTACTTGGACACTTACTTACCACAGAAAAGAGAAAAATGTGTCATTTTTCTCTTTCTGAATTTCTTTTTCCCTCACTGTGGTATATTTATTAAGGTAGATGGTGGCTTGCTGTGTTTTAAGTTTCTACTACAGAGCCCCTGTGAAGGTCAAGGTGGGCCTGAGTCATCGCCTTTCTTTTATTCTTCTTTTTAAATAATATCAATATTTTAAAGAGAAAGAAGAGATGTCACAACAAAATTATAAAACTTTTACAAATACATTAACTGCCTATATTTAATAAATTAACATGTTTAGATTGCACAAATATATTGCAATGTATTTGTGGTATTAAAAGCATAAGCACTTCGTAGTACATTCAGATTCTATGTTCAGGACAGGATAAGATTTTAAAGTTAAGTATTATGTGTCTTCTGTTTTCAATCTTATCAAAATATCTCTGGCTGGCAGCTTGACCTTGTTTGTTAATAACACTGAAGATCAGCTTTAAGGGTTTTTGTGAATGCAAAGCCCTGGACAAATATACTCCTCCCACCCCACCCATTTGATGAACTGTTTACAAACCACAGATGTCACTGAATAGATTTAATGGAGGTGAGGTCACTGGGCATGTTTCACTCTTTTAATCACAAAATTCAGATCAGAAACTTTTCCTGTTGCTCTTGCAACCTTATTTACTAAGCTTAAAAGAGTTTTGTTAAATTAGTTTTCAAGACTTGGCCTACTGGGACATGAACACTAAGTGGGCTGCCAGAGCTCTACCCAGGCTGGACTTTATTCTGCAGAGGGAAGAGAGCTCAAGCTTTGGGGCCAGAGACCTGGGTGCTGATTTAAATTCAGGTTTGGGTCCAGCTGCTTGCTTGCTATGTGTGTACAATTTTAACTCCCCGAGCCTGTTTTCTTAAACATAAAAATGGAGATAATAGCACCAAACACATAAATTTGTGATGAGAATTAAATGAATTAACTTTTATAAAGAACCCAGTACAGGAACTGGAAGACAATGAATATGACCCTGCCCCCACCCCTCTATCTGCCTCCGTGCCTCCTCATTATTTCCACCACCAGCCAGAGCCACTGGGTCACACAGCTATGGGCCTAATTGCCCAATTGAGGATATCCACTGAGGATGTGGTCAGAAGAGCTCTATCAAGCAAGAGTTGCCCCACATTCAAATAATTCTGCAACTTTAGTTTAGTTGCTCCATCCTTCCAAATGCTGACACCTGAAGTCCTCATCATCTGTGACTTTTGTCTTTTTCTCATGTCCTATACCTAATCCTTCAGGATTTTGTGCTGTCTCTACCTTAAATTATCCAGAATTTGACCACTAGTCACCACGCTTATCTAATATAAACAATTGTCATCTCTCTCCTGGATTTCCATCATGCCCTCTAACTGGTTATCCTGCTTTGCTCCCCTTCCTCCTGACATACTCCTTTTTACCCTAGCTGTCAGAGTGTCAGATCATGTCACTGATTTTCCAAAGGCACTACAATGGTTCTCCCCACAGAGTGAAAGCCGGAATCCTTGCGATGACCCACAAGGCCTATCTGTTGTGGCCACCTGCTGTCTGTCCTCCTTTCCCATTCACCAGCTCTCCCTGCTCCAGCCACACTGGCCTCCTTAATGCTCCTCATACACGCCAGGCATGCTCCCAACTGACTGTTAACTCTCACTGTCCCTTTGACTGGAATGCTCGCCCACAAAGTCAGGGCCAACTCCTACTTTCTTCCATTTGTAGCTCGGCATCAATCTCTCAAGGAGGCTTCCTCTGACTCTCCAATGCTGCAGTCTGCTCACTCCTCACACACCTGGCCCCCCTAATTCCCCCATCTGCTTTATGTTTATTTTTCCATAACATTTATTCACCGAAGGTACTTCCTAACGGTAGGCATTTCTATTTGTGATATTCATTAACCTTTCCCAAGCGCCTAGAAAAGTGTTTGGGATATAGAAAGTGTTCTGTAAATATCTGTTAAATGGATGAGTGACGGGAAAGTTAAGCCTCTCTACATATATTTTCAAGCAATATTCACTAAGTTTGATGCTTTTGCTTCAGAGCAAATCAGTTGGGTTTATTTCCTTCTTTCTTACTTTTTTTTCTTAGTTATTTTTCCAACTCCAACCACATTACTTGTTTCATAACGACGGGTCAAACGGTTGCAACTTGTCTGAGAGTCATGAGGAAATCGAGCAAGAGGAAACGGTGTCGGCAAGAGAAGAGCGCAGGAAGCATTTCCTTCTGTTCTTGGGGGCAGGGAATAGGAGTCTGATGGTGATGAACACCATCCCCATGGCCTCCAATTACAGCTCCTTACTTCATTGAACCCATGCCCTTCTCCTCTTGGTTGAAGAGAAATTTGCAAATGGCAATGTTTAGTTAGCCACATTGAAGGACGAGTACATATTCTCTTACAGTTTTGCTAAATCTGAGAGTTGGGTAAGTGTCCTCTTCTGCTACAAGTGGGCAAGTTTCCCAGAGGAAGTTCTCCATTTCACATACCTTAGCTTACAGGATAATAAAACAGTCAGAAGAGCTGTATAGGCAAACCCCATCATTTTACAAATGAAAAACCTGAGGCCTTGATAGGAGAGACTGGTCCTTCTACTGGATTATGATATCCCTCTCCCCTCACTGAAACAAGATTCTCTTCTCCAGTCTTCTAAGTCTAATCCGGCAGGAAAGGAGGGGAGAAAGAAGATAAATGTGCTCAGAGGAAAGTCTGTAAGACTTACAGACACATGAGAGAAACCCCCTGAGACAGCACAGAATTCTGGACTCTCTGCTTAGGTTCTAATCCTAACTCTGTTTCCTACTTGCTGGATGACCTTCTGCAAGTTATTAAATACTTAACCTAAGTTTGTTTTCTCCTCTTTTAAATGGGGATATTTAATGCTAAAATATAGGGTTATTGTGAATATTACAAAAAGAAAATATGAAGTACTCAGTAATAAGATTCTGTAAGTACAATTATTCTTGAGTGAGAACTTTGTATACCCATTGCTGAAGCCCAAGCAAGTCAAATGTAGAAAAGAAATGTGCTATTTTTAACTTTTCTCATTAACCTTGGCTTTCTAGTACCTGCTTCATTTATCTCTGGGTCTCTTGATGATGTGCTTTCATGGTCCTGTTTTTCTGGCTGGGTGTGTTATTTCTTACCTACCTCCCCCACCCACCCTTCCCATTTTGCTTTTATATCCAGCTTTGTAGGAGATGGTGCCAGTCGTGTTTTCCAGGTCCACCTCCCACTCTTGGGGGAAAGGAAGTGCATAAAAAGTTCATCCAGCAAGTTTGGAGAAGACAGCTTTTCCTTTGTTTCAAAACTCCAGTAGCATCTGTGAGTGGTGATTTCCTCCTTCCTGGTTTAGGGACCCCATGGAGTGATTTAATATAGACAAGTAAGGTGATGCAGTCAAAAAACATTCTAAATGAGTTTTGAGATAAATGCTAGATGAGAGAATAAGCCACCTAAAAATGAAAAGGGCTCAAATCTGGAAATCAGATAATTTGGGGGCACCAGATTATACTGAAAGAGATAAAGAAGTTTTATGTCCTTATTTTGCCATAAATTTGAGGAATGCTGAGAGATTGGCCAGTATCTCAAAACTCATACACAATCTGAATTATTTTTTAATTTTGTTTTCTTTTTATATGAAATAATTATGTAGCTTTTCTTGAAATTATATATCTATTTTGGGGAAATGAAGAGAATTATGGAAGAACTAAAATGTAACCTTTCTCTTCAGCCTCCTTTTGCCATTGACACTGCTTTTCAGTAGATTTGTGACGGAGGCTGCCTCAGGTGAAAGTAGTACTGAGTTTTGATCTTTTTCTAGGTGGATTTGAGTCTTACTCCTATAGATGACAAGAATATGAAAGGTCTCTCATATCTGGACTTTATATACCATGAGTGTTCTCCTCCTCCTCATTCTGCTCCTTATCCATCTCCATTTCCTCTTTTGAAAACTTCAAAAAACGTTTTCTGAATTCTGTCCAGGACATATCCAGAAAGAGCAAGGACCAGTCAGAAAATGCCACTTCTCTTTCAACTGATGTGACTTAAAGGTAGTATACATAGGATTAGCTCATTATTGTCAAATGTAATGCCTCCACCTTACCCTTTACTGATTTTAGCCCTTAGGGGTTTATAAGGGAGTTCAGTAAACTCCCTGAAACTTTATGCCCAGCATTCATCCTTGAGGCTGAGCGGAAGGTATAAAACTCTCATTATATTTTCAAAGACTTAAATGGTTAAAATAAGAAAGATTAAGAACCATTGAGATAATACTTAAAATGGAAGCTAAACTGTTTAGTCTCAGCACAGTCAAGGTTAATTAGACAAAACCTATGGAACACCATTTATATTCACTCTCTGGCCTCCAGAAACACTCTCTGAACTCTCCATAGTTCTGTGAAATGCAGTTGATGGGAAAGAGGAAGCAGCAGAGCCCCTCCCCAGTGGTGGGCTTCAGTTGCCAGGACTTCCTGCATGCTGCTCACCATCCTTTATGCTACTGTATCCTAACCTGTTATTTCTTACCTTTGCCTTCAAGGAGCCTAGAAGAGATCAGATGGTTAATTCACCAGTAGAATGAAACTGCTGTTTGGCTGCACGGTTTACTGCTTTATCTATCCACCACTGCTAAATTAGAGCACTAACTAAAACTGTATTTTCCGTGCTAAGTTCTTCTCTGTTCATGAAAATAAAATAAGTGTCCCCAAGGGAGAACAAAAACAAAGATAAGCATTTTCGTTTTCTTTCGTTGACATTGTTCTTGTTTGGATAGGTTGTAAGAACTGGGAAATTTCTGCTTTCGTTCAAGAAATGTTTGTGGAACATTGTTACATGCAGGCACTAATCTGGAAGCTGGAACACAGTCTAAACAAAGCAGCTGTAGTCTCTGATTTTGTGGAATTTCCAGTCAAGTGGGTGAGACAAATATCAATAAATGGTTACACAAATGGGTGGAGAGCTCATCATTTCAATGGAATCCATCAATGTGGAATGTCTATGTGGGTTAAACTTTGTCTTAAATACTTCAGTCACTCCAAGGCCAAAGTGAGGAGAAAGATGCAGTTAAGATGAAGCTCACACTGTGAAACAAAAACTTTAAAAATAAAAGTTTTAAGAGAGTTGTGAGAAACAAAATATAGAAATTATAGCATAATAACTGCTTTTTTTCCCTAAGTCACTTTCTTCAAGTTGCTAAGAGTTTTATCGCAACTGAGCTTTTAAAAATTTTACATTTATAAAAATAATAGATCAAAATAATAAAGAAACTTTTGAGAAAATAAGAAAAATATCACTACATATCACTATAGAATCATAACCACCTTTGAACCAGCATGAAAACTTTTCTTTTTTCCCCTAGTCATTTGACTTATTGCTTGGTGTGAGTCTTGTTTACCACAAGACACAATTAAATGCACGCATCAGTTCACTCATTTCTAAAATAGCAACTTCCCTTTTTGCCAAGTGATCTCATATCCTATCTTTTTGGAAAGAAATCCTAGTAACACCTAATGTGATCACTGTCGTGTCAAAGATACCTTTTTTTGTGTAAACATTGGAGTAAATAATGCCTAAATGTTTTAGAATAAATCTAATTAAGAAATTAGGTCTACGCATAATTTTGTTTTACTTTTATTTTTTTCTTGAGACAGGCTCTCTGTCATCCAGGCTGGAGTACAGTGGCATGATGACAGCTCCCTGCAGCCTCGACCTCCCTGGCTCAAGTGATCTTCCCACCTCAGCCTCCTGAGTAGCTGGGACTACAGGCATGCACCACCACGCCCGGCTAATATTTGTATATTTTTGTAGAGACAGAGTTTCATCATGTTGCCCAGGCTGGTCTTGAACTCCTGGGCTCAAGTGCTCCACCTGAATTGCCTTCCAAATTACAGGCATAGCCACTACAGCGAGCCCTTTTTTTTTTTTTTTTTTTTTTTTTAATAAATTTAACAAAGAAAAGGAATAGCTACAAGTAAATATTTACATTTGATTTTTTTTTTCATATTGAAGATTGGCTGATCTTAGCTTTTCTAAGTCCTTAATAAATGCCTGTTTACACAACTGGTGTCTTCCCCTAAACCTAAACTTCAAACTTCAAACTCCAAACTCCACCGATTTGGATAGTATTAGAAATGGCATTCATATTAATGGTTATATTATAGTACATTTTTTTTTTTTACATGTGAATGCGAATGGAATTATTAGGCATTAAAAAAGAAAGCTTATATAGTGGAAGAAAATAAAGCATCTAGACATAAGCTTTAAGAGATCTATTGTGTTAATACAGCTTTACTTTTTGAGTGGTAAGCTTTTAAAAAGAAATGTAGTCCTCTAACTCCAGGAAAAGATAAGGGTGACTGAAGTGATAGTCTAGAGGAAAAAGATGCAGACATTTATTGAGTACCTCCAATGTGCCAGGTGCCATTCTGGGCATTTTCATTATGTTTCCTCATTTAATTCTCATGGTGATCCTTTGGAACTGTGTTATTCTCATTTTTACAGATGAGGTAACTGAGACACAGTCAGATTAAAGAACTGCCTATGATTGTTTGGCTAATAATAAGTGGAGGGGTGGGGCTTGAAGGCAGGTTTGTCTTATTCCAACACCCATGCATACCCTTAAATTTAAGTTATTCTGACTTGATGTTGCTCAAATCCAATGTGTTCAGCTGTTTGGCTTCTCCAATTACCAAGATTTTTCTTTAAAAGATAGGACACTTTTAGCAACACGAACCAACTTTGCTCAGTATTGTTACAAACTGTTAACTGGAGACATTTGAATTTGGAGATGGAATTGAAATGGTCTTGAGGTACTAGAGAAGATCAAGTTATCACATACACAAAGTACAGGGCTAAGAGCACGTTTTAAATCTTTCCACTAACTCTGACTTTTATTGACTAAAATTTTGGTGGGCAGTATGTTTATGTTTATGACTCTTAACACTAACAACATCGTAAGTCAAACTCACTAATATATGTTAAGCATTCTGTTTATGATTCTTTTAACCTAGAGGATTGCTGAGCTGGGACTAATTTCCTCAAAGGGGAAAAAAACCCAGGTGAGAGCTGAGACGTCTCCTGAGACTGAGAAATGCAGCTCTCAAGGGATCTCAGATTTTAGCAGCAGGAGTTGAACAATGGGCATAGAATCAGCTTGCCCAAGATCTGCTGATTAATAAACCATGGAACAAGATTTAAACCCAAGTTCATTTCACATCAAAGCTCATACCACATTTTGCCCAACACATTTTGCTTTGTTATATGAATACAACTTTGTTCAGGCTTACAAAAAAGTCCTAATTCTAAAATTCCCATGGCGTGGGTCGGAGGGGATTTAGATGATTTTGCATAGCTAAGAAACACCCAGTTTCATGGAGTATGATGGAAGAGTTATGTACCAGTATGGGAAAAGTAGAGGCCATCTTTGTCTTTGTTCTTTCTGTTTTGAGACGGAGTCTCGCTCTTTCACCCAGGCTGGACTGCAGTGACGCTATCTCGGCTCACTGCAAGCTCCGCCTCCTGGGTTCACGCCATTCTCCTGCGTCCGCCTCCCGAGTAGCTGGGACTCCAGGCGCCCGCCACCGCGCCCGGCTAATTTTTTGTATTTTCAGTAGAGACGGGGTTTCGCCGTGTTAGCCAAGATGGTCTGGATCTCCGGATCTCCTGAACTCGTGATCTGCCCGCCTCGGCCTGCCAAAGTGCTGGGATTACAGGCGTGAGCCACCGCGCCCGGCCGTCTTTGTTCTTTCTTGAACTCTTCTCTTTCTTGGGTGATAGACTTCGTCAACGTCTAATGAGGATTTCTAGGTGCTATTCTCTGCTCATCAAATGATTCTTATGGCTCAGGAGCCGAATGGGACGTAAATAAACAGTTAAGTCTCATGAACTCACTCTGCATTCATCTCTAGAAGATGACAAAACATTTGTATTTATGTGTAGCGTGGCACTTTAGTTAAACTTTGTACCCCACTTTACTCTATTTTAAAGCAGAATATCCTTAAAAAGGATACTTAGTCCTGCTTTTTTCCACCTAAGCCCATTTAGTCCTTCTACTCATTATGCAAGGCCTCAAATCGTTATCTTTACAGAAGTGAGACAAGATAGAACCAATGCTCCTGTAGTCACTTCATCTTTGTCCATCCCCACTTCTGATGGAGAGGGTCCTAGGACATAATGCACTGAAGGTTACATTGTGAGAGATGAACAACAGTTGCAAAAGAGGTCTTTTTGCCTTGGAAAGGCTTCATTCTTAAAAAAAATGTGAGCATCAAGGTTAAGTAGAACTCATTAGCTCAACCTTTAAGGATGATATCAGGATAAAGGTGGGCCCATGAGAAGAGAATGAGAGGGAGATACAGTGACATGAAAATAAGGAGGAAAACGAGGTGTCTATGTAAGTGGGGCTCACCACAAATACAAAGGCAACCCTTAGGGAAAAGCAAAGAAGTCTTTGCTTCTTTGAATTCTGAATGTTCTGCCTCAGAACTCTGAATGTCTTAGTGATGCTGTATGAGTGAGTCTTAATGATAGTGAACTGAATCAGTCACGCCAGGTTGTGTTCATATGAGAATGTGTCTTTGCTAAACATGCCAACATCACTGAAGCAAAGAAACTTGGAGTTTTCTTTAAGATACAGGTCTTTTTTACATATCCGGCCCAAGCTTTCTCTTCTTGTCACTCCACGCACTGTGTTCCGTATGCTAAATAGTTTGAGGAACCCAAATGGGCCATGTTCGCCTACATTTCATTGTCCTGTACTTCCTGTCCTGTACTAGCAAAGCAGTCCCATTGGTCTTTCTTCTCCTCATTAACAATATAGGTAACACTTTTGAAGTTGTTTCTTCAGAAAACCTTCATTCATCAAAACTGCCTCAAGGATCATGTTTGTTTGATTCCAGAACTTCCTGTAATTACCTGTATTGTAACACTCATCACTGTATTTTACTTACTTGTATAACTAATTGTCCATATTCTGCACTAGACAACAAACTCCCTTAAGTCAGGTACCATATCTATTTACATAGCATTCACATCTCCTACAATAAGTGACATTAGCAGATAAACAACACATATTAAATTAATAATGGAGTTTCTGAAATACTAGAGTTGAAAACTATAGGAGCTACATTATATAGAATAAACATTTACTTTGCTATAGAATTCAGTGTAACCCAGGCACTACTTTATCCTCAAGTCTTAGGTTGGTTGGAGAAAGACAACAAAAAGAAACATGATTGTGCAGAAACAGACAAACCTTTTTGGAAAGCATTTGAAAATGGCACTCCCCCTCCACAGTGTGTTCACAGTGTGGGCAAATTCACTGCTCTGTCGTACTTTCTGAAAATGAAGAACTGTTACACCAAAGTGAATTATTTATAAATCGTGTACTTGCCCAGAAGCAAACAGACTTTTACTATCATAAGAACTCTTCCTTGGTGCTCTTTATCTACAGAATCCAAGATCTTGCAAGAAAGGTCTTGGATTCTTTTCTTCAGGACACTAGGACATAAAGCCACCTTTTTATGATTCGTTGAAATTTCTCACTCCATCCCTTTTGCTGGTGATCATGGGTCCTCAGAGGTCAGTCCTGGTGTCCTTGGATAAAGAGCATGAAGCAAGGGTGGCTAAACCAGAGTTTGAACCCAAATGCTCTTTCCACTAAGCATACAACTTTCTGTTAGATAACACCTCCCTCCCACCCCAACCAAGCAGCTCCAGTGCACCACTTCCTGGAGCATAATCATACTTTAACTTTACAACTTGAGTGGCCTTGAATAGTGTTCCTACCTGGAATGTGCTGTTCTCTTTCACCTTCCTCTATTGAAGCCCTCCTATTTCTCAATACCCTGCTCCAACTGCCTTTGGAAGATTCTGCTGTTATGCCCACACTGGAGTTAATGTCTTAGTACCACTTGTCTATTCTGCTATATAGTCAGTCCTTACATTGCTTTCTTCTTCTGATAGACCAAACTCTTTAAGAACAAGTACTTAGTCTTATCTATTTCTAGATCCCCCACATTACTCAGAAAGTTACTCCATAAATGTTTGTGGAACTGATTTCTATGTGAAGCACCTGTGCCCCTTCACTCTGTTAACATGCATTAGAAAACTAAATCTTTCGAAAAGTTGTAGTATGCCCCCTAAGAGCAGTAACAGTTCCTAGAAACTCTCTAAAATGCTTAGAAAAAGATTTATTATAAATTATCTCCCCAATAAAATGATTGGCTGGCTTATCTTCACCATCATGATAGCATCTGTAATTAACTGAAAAAAAATAATTATGCCATTAAAAGAAAATCATCCATGATCTTGTTCTAACTCCTGCCACTCTAGTACTATATCTGTCACGTGGTACTATGATAAAGTTATCTAGAAATAAAAAAGGATACAATTGATAATTCACCAAATTGTGGAGCTTCAGTATTTTAAAAGCTGTATATTAAAATTAAATTATTTTAAAGATCAAAGAAAACTTTCATCATACTGCGTATTTGATAAGGAACAAATAGGAAGTGTGATGACTCAGGTTTGCCCTGAGGGGATGGGCCATCAGTTGCAAATCGTGGAATTTCCTCTGACATAATGAAAAGATGAGGGTGCATAAGTTCTCTAGTGGGGCGATGATATAAAAAGCCACCAGAGCACTCCATAAGGCACAAACTTTCAGAGACAGCAGAGCGCACAAGCTTCTAGGACAAGAGCCAGGAAGAAACCACTGGAAGGAACCATCTCACTGTGTGCAAACATGACTTCCAAGCTGGCCGTGGCTCTCTTGGCAGCCTTCCTGATTTCTGCAGCTCTGTGTGAAGGTAAGCACATCTTTCTGACCGACAGAGTTTTCCTGTGTCTAAATGTGATCCTCAGACAGCAAAGCTATTCTTGATGCTTTGATAACAAACATCCTTTTTATTCAGAAACAGAATATAATCTTAGCAGTCAATTAATGTTAAATTGAAGATTTAAAAAAAACTACATATAACACTTAGGAAAGTATAAAGTTTGATCAATATAGACATTCTGCTTTTATAATTTATACCATGTAGCATGCATATATTTAACATAAATAAGTAATTTACAGTATGCCCTATTGAGAACCACGGTTACCTCTGTTATGTATTAATATTGAGTTGAGCAAGGTAACTCAGACAATTCTACTCCTTGTAGTATTTCATTGACAAGCCTCAGACTTTTCATTAATTCCTGTCTGGTTTAAAGACACCCTGATTATAGACCAGGCAAGTACAACTTATTTATGTATTTCTGTTAATTCTTTCTGAAGGCAATTTCTATGTTGGAGAGTCTTAGCTTGCCTACTATAAATGACACTGTGGTATCACAGAGGATTATGCAATATTGACCAGATAAAAATACCATGAAGATGCAGATATTGTACAAAAAGAACTCTAACTCTTTATATAGAAAGTCATTCAATGTTGTCAGTTATGACTGTTTTTTAAAACAAAGAACTAACTGATGTCAAGGGCTAGAAGAATATTCAGGAATGAGTTTACTAGAAATATGATGCTTTCCACAGTCTCCAAATAATCATATTGGAATTAGAAAGGAAGTAGCTGGCAGAGCTGTGCCTGTTGATAATGTCAATCCTTAATCACTTTTTCCCCCAACAGGTGCAGTTTTGCCAAGGAGTGCTAAAGAACTTAGATGTCAGTGCATAAAGACGTACTCCAAACCTTTCCATCCCAAATTTATCAAAGAACTGAGAGTGATTGAGAGTGGACCACACTGCGCCAATACAGAAATTATGTAAGTACTTTAAAAAAGATTAGATATTTTGTTTTAGCAAACTTAAAATTAAGGAAGGTGGAAATATTTAGGAAAGTTCCAGGTGTTAGGATTGCAGTAGTAAATGAAACAAAACAAAATAAAAATATTTGTCTACATGACATTTAAATATGGTAGCTTCCGCAACTACTATGAATGTTATTTTGGACTTAGACTTTATGCCTGACTTAAGGAATCGTGATTTGAATGGAAAAACTAAATATTAATGTGAACCATTTCTTTCTTCTTTCAGTGTAAAGCTTTCCGATGGAAGAGAGCTCTGTCTGGACCCCAAGGAAAACTGGGTGCAGAGGGTTGTGGAGAAGTTTTTGAAGAGGTAAGTTATATATATTTTTAATTTAAATTCTTCATTTATCCTGAGACATATAATCCAAAGTCAGGCTATAAATTTCTTTCTGCTGCTAAAAATCATCATTAGGTATCTGCCTTTTTGGTTAAAAAAAAAAATGGCATCAATAGTGAGTTTGTTGTACTCATGACCAGAAAGACCATACATAGTTTGCCCAGGAAATTCTGGGTTTAAGCTTGTGTCCTATACTCTTAGTAAAGTTCCTTGTCACTCCCAGTAGTGTCCTATTTTAGATGATAACTTCTTTGGTCTCCCTATTTATAGTTGAGAATATAGAGCATTTCTAACACATGAATGTCAAAGACTATATTGAGTTTTCAAGAACCCTACTTTCCTTCTTATTAAACATAGCTCATCTTTATATTTTTAATTTTATTTTAGGGCCGAGAATCAAAATTCATAAAAAAAATTCATTTTCTATGGTATCCAAGAATCAGTGAAGATGCCAGTGAAACTTCAAGCAAATCTACTTCAACACTTCATGCATTGTGTGGGTCTGTTGTAGGGTTGCCAGATGCGATACAAGATTCCTGGGTAAATTTGAATTTCAGTAAGCAATGAATAGTTTTTCATTGTACCATGCAATATCCAGAACATACTTATATGTAAAATATCATTTATTTGAATCTACAAAAAAAAACAAATAATTTTTAAATATAAGAATTTTCCTAGATATTACACGGGGGAATATACAAATAACAAAATTGAGGCCAAGGGCCAAGAGAATATCTGAACTTTAATTTCAGGAATTGAATGGGTTTGCTAGAATGTGATATTTGAAGCATCACATAAAAATGATGGGACAATAAATTTTCCCATAAAGTCAAATTTAGCTGGAAATCCTGGATTTTTTTCTGTTAAATCTGGCAACCCTAGTCTGCTAGTCAGGATCCACAAGTCCTTGTTCCACTGTGCCTTGGTTTCTCCTTTATTTCTAAGTGGAAAAAGTATTAGCCACCATCTTACCTCACAGTGATGTTGTGAGGACATGTGGAAGCACTTTAAGTTTTTTCATCATAACATAAATTATTTTCAAGTGTAACTTATTTACCTATTTATTATTTATGTATTTATTTAAGCATGAAATATTTGTGCAAGAATTTGGAAAAATAGAAGATGAAGAATCATTGATTGAATAGTTATAAAGATGTTACAGTAAATTTATTTTATTTTAGATATTAAATGATGTTTTATTAGATAAATTTCGATCAGGGTTTTTAGACTAAACAAACAAACAATTGGGTACCCACTTAAATTTTCATTTCAGATAAACAACAAATAATTTTTTAGTATAAGTACGTTATTGTTTATCTGAAATTTTAATTGAACTAACAATCCTAGTTTGATACTCCCAGTCTTGTCATTGCCAGCTGTGTTGGCAGTGCTGTGTGGAATTACGGAATAATGAGTTAGAACTATTAAAACAGCCAAAACTCCACAGTCAGTATTAGTAATTTCTCGCTGGTTGAAACTTGTTTATTATGTACAAATAGATTCTTATAATATTATTTAAACGATTGCATTTTGTAATACAAGGCTTTATATTTTTAACTTTAAGATGTTTTTATGTGTTCCCCAAATTTTTTTTTACTGTTTCTGATTGTAAGGAAATATAAAAGTAAATATGAAACATTTAAAATATAATTTGTTATCAAAGTAATCAAGTGTTTGTCTTTTTTTTTTAGTTTTAGCTTATTGGGATTCTCTTTGTTTATATTTAAAATTATACTTTGATTTAGAAAACATAAATGCTTCCCCTTAGCATTTTGTTTATGGAAAATTACAAACTTTTATTTTTAGAAAACAGAACTCCTTTCCAGAAATGGGTTACAAACAGTAGTGTCCTCCACAGAATGTTGGAAATGTTTTCAACTCCCCAGTGTATACTATCTTGCTAATAAGTCTGTCTTCAGATTTCGATTAACCAATTTATATGTCTGTGTGCTTTAGCATAGCTGGACATTTAAAGAGGAAAGAGAGTACATATTATAAGTTGCTTATCAGTAACTGAGGAGTAAAACTGATACGTGTGAGGCAAAGAAGTTTAAAATATGGTTAAAGCCTAAGCATATTTGCAAACAAATCAAACAATACTCTGAGAAGTAAAAATATAATTATTTAATTAAAATATTTCAGTGGATAAATTTTATAACAAATTAAACACAGTTGAAAATAAAATTAGAAAACTAGAAAATAGAACCAAAGAACTTTTGGAATTCTTAGAGACAAAGAGGTAGAAATTTGGAGAAAGAAGTGGAAAGGTGTAGAGGATACAGGTGTAAGCTCTTATAGATGTCTGATTGGATTGTCACAAGCAAAAGAGAGAGGAAAGGGCCAGAGACAACATTTGAAATGACAATGGCAAAAATCTTTCTGGAAATGATGAAAAATAACAATCGATGTTTCAAAAAATCCAGTGTACCAACATTTACCTTTATATTCCTACTCAAAAAACAAGGATTTTAGAACTTTTACATTTATCCACCTTCTAGCTCACATGCTATTGTTGCTGGGTATTTCAAATTCACTTCTTTTTAGGAGCTCCACAAGTCTGCTTGTATGTAGGTATGTAGATTTACCTGAATATTTATCAATTCATTTGTTTTCCATTCTTTCCCATGTTATGTCTCAGGCCTTTTATACCAGTTTCTTTCTGCCACAAAGACATCCTTAGAATTTAGTTTAGTAATGGTCTGCTGAAGACAAGTTTTCTCATTGGTTGTCCAAAGGAAGCTTAATTCCAAGTTTGTTCTTGAGAGGTATTGTTGCTGGCATATGTTCAATTTGTCAGAATATTTGTCAGTTGTAAACTTTTGTGCACTTAATAAAAGAATATCAAAAATATATAAGGTATACATTCTTATAACTAGAAGGAACAGGCAACACATAAACAAACCATCGCAATAGGAGACTTCCAATAAACTCTTAGTAACTGATTGTCCAAGAAGACAGAAAGCAACATGGGCTTAGCAAATTTTAACAGCACATTATCAAGCCTGACCTAAGAGATATGTATAAGACATGGTGGATAACAACTTTAGGATATACATTGTTGTGTAAGTCCCTATTGACAGGACCGGCTTCATAATTTGAAGAGTGTAATGGAAAATAAAAATGTAGGAACTTGTGTTCAAAAGTTGTTAAAAATGTAATCGTAACAGTTGTGATAGCAAATCAGTAACACATGCATGGAACCCTTCTGAACATGAGCCCTGTACAAGTATACAGGTCACACACCCATGAAGCAGACCCTGCCCATAGAATATTTATGAAATTTATCACATTCTGAGGCATAAAACAAGTCTCAACAAATTTCAAAGAATTGATGTTATATAGACCACATCATCCAAATATTTTTCAATTAATTTAGAATTCAACCACAAAAATATAAGTACTAAAAAGCCCGTATGTTTGGAAAACAATAAACACTTCTAAATACGTTGTCTGTGTAAAGAAAATCAGAATGAAAATTCAAAAAATTTTAGAATACAATTATATAAATACTGCGTATCAAAATGTGTGTCCAGTTGATAGAGTAATGGCATTCCAAGAGATGTTCATGCTCTAACCCGTGAAATCTTTGAATATGTTACCTTACACAGCCAGAGACTTTGCAGCTGTGATTATGTTAAAGATTTCAAGATTGGAAATTATCCAGGAGTATTTGTGTGGGCCTGATGTAATTGATATAATCACAAGGTTCTTCATAAGAGGAAGGCAGGATGGTTAGATACAGAGAAAGAGATGCGATCATGGAAAGAAAAGAAGTGTTACAGGGAAAAGCCCAGGAGTCAAGGAATACAGGTGCCTTTAGAAGCTGGAAAGGCAAGGAAATGGATTCTCTCCTAGAGGCACCAGAAAGAACATAACATATCTACACTTTGGATTGAGAACTTCTGACCTTCAGAATCCTAAGGTTTATAATAATAAATTGGTGGTGTTTTATGCCACAAAGTTTATGGTAACTTTCTTTAGCAGCAATAGAAAACATAAACTGTTTAATGAAATTAATTTAATATTACTAGTAAGTATTTTATACTTACAACTGTAACGATTATATTAGAAAAAAAGAATAAGGATAGTAAAATAATAAAAATAGAAAAGTAATAAAGAAATGAGCAAACCATTAATAAATCAACAGAGGATTTGCACAAGTTGGTTGTTTTGAAAGATTAATAAAATTGATAAAATTGAATTGCAAATAAAACAAACTATGATTAACGGCACTAAATTTGAAAAGAGATTAATGGACATATTTCTACAATATCGTATTTCCAAATCTAACTCAAGAATTTTAAAAAACATCTATAGAATTCAATAACAAGGGCATATTAATCAATATTTTAAAATATTTCTACTAAGAAAAAAATCAGTAAGCCACACAATTTTATCAGAACTCATTCATAAAAACACATTACAAAAATTTTTAAAGAACACAGTATTAAGACAAAAACATTTAAAGATTTTAATACATCATAACAAACAATACAACTTAATAACTGAATACAACTTAAATAACTGAAGATCAATTAATGAAATTCACAAACATTGACAAATGATATTAAGGTAGTAAAGGAGAAAAAACTCAATCATCTCAATGGATTCAGAAGTAACCTGGGATATGACTTAACATCCAAACATTTTAAAGAAAAAAAAATCCTCTAGGAATGAGAGGAAACTACTTTAAACCTAAAAAAGTTACAATAAAACAAACAAAAATCACAGCATACTCAAGACTTAAGAGTTAATTTAAAAATAGTAATATATACAATTGAAGCAAAACAGGTTTCCATTATCACCACTTCCATTCAATTTTTTATTGAAAGTCCTGGGCAATGCAGGAAGATAGGAACAAAGATATTAAAAAGTAACAATTGGGAAAGAAAAAAATAAAAGGTAGAACTGAAAAGACTATATAAAGATAATTGATTAACTTTAAAAAATTTTGCTGGATATGAAAACAATTTATAAAAACAAATTGCTTCTCTGTACACCAGGAACAATTAGAAAAGGCAGCTTAAAGCATACTGTATAAACTAGCATCATCATTTAAATCAACAGGAAATAATCTAACAAAGCTGTGTAAGAAATGTGTAAAGAATATTCTTATACTTTATTAAACCCCCAAGATTGGAGATCATCCTATAAAAACCCTAGAAGACAACTTAGGCAATACCATCCTGGACGTAGGAGTGGGCAAAGATTTCATGACAAAGATAACAAAAGCAATCTCAACGAAAGCAAATGTTGACAAACGATATCTAATTAAACTTAAGAGCTTCTGTGCAGCAAGAGAAATTATCAACAGAGTAGACAGATAACCTACAGGATGAGAGAAAATATTTGCAAAATATGCATCTGACAAAGGTCTAATATCCAGTATCCATAAGGAGCTTAAACAAATTTATGAGAAAAAAAAACCCGTTAAAAAATGGGCAAAAGACATGAACAGATTCTTTTCAAAAGAAGACATACTTGTGGCCAAGGAGCATACGAAAAGAAGATCAACATCACTGATCATTAGAGAAATGCAAATCACAAACAAAATGAGATACCATCTCACATCAGTCAGAATGGCTATTATTAAAAAATCAAAAAACAGATGCTGATGACATTGTGAAGAAAAAATGATGCTTATATCCTGTTGGTGGGACTGTAGCTTAGTTCAATCATTGTGAAAAGCAGTATGGCGATTCCTTGAAGAGATAAAAGCAGAACTACCATTTGACCCAGAAATCTCATTACTGCATATATACCCAGAGTAATATAAATCATTCTACCATAAAGACACTTGCATGTATATATTCATTGCAGCACTATTCACAAGAGCAAAGACATGGAATCAACCTAAATGCCCATCAAAGATAGACTGGATAAAGAAAATATGGTACATGCATGTACACCACAAAATACTACGCACCCATGAAATAGAACAAGATTATATCTTTTGCAGGAATATGGATGGAGCTGGAGGCTATTATCCTCAGCAAACTAAGGAAGAAACAGGAAACTAAACACTGCAGGTTCTTACTTATACGTGGAAGCTGAATTATGAGAACCCATGAACACGAAGGGAACAACAGATATGGGGTCTACTTGAGGGTGGAGGGTGGGAGGAGGGAGAGGAGCAGAAAAGGTAATTATTAGGTAGTGGGCTTAATACCTGGGTGATGAAATAATCTGTATAACAAACCCCCGTGACAGGAGTTCACCTATGTAACAAACCTGCCCACATCCCCTGGAACCTAAAATAAAAGTTACAAAAAAGTCATCAAAGGAAACCTAAAAATAAGGTAAATATAACATGTTGCATGAATTGGAAATAAATCTTGTAAAACAGATGTCACTTATTTCCCAATTAATTTACAGATCCAATGCAGTTCTAATATAATTTCCAAAATCTATGTATGTAACTTGTCAAGACGATTTTAAAATTTGTCTTGAAGTGAAAGGTTCAAAAACATCTGAGACATCTTTGAAGAAGAACAAGTTGAGACACACTCTTATTAAAGCATTGGGGTCTCATTCCCAGTAGCCTTTAGAGAAAATTATAGCTGTTAGCCTTGACAGAAAGAGTTAGACTAGGTGGCTTATTGAATTGATTCAAAGCCAATCAATCTATGTGAAAACACTGGTATTAGTAAGACATCTAAAGACTGCAAGGAAGTCATAGGCTGGGATACTTTCATTAATCAGGTTTGCATATTCCAGATGATCTGAAGTCACAAAGGGTTCCCTCTTTCTTTCATGTTTAGAAAATATGCTATAGGACATTTAGAGTGAGGAAGAAAGTCTTCTCTTATTTTCTCACTAGTTAGTTCACATTCCAACCTGCTTTTCCTATGTCACTTAGCTTCTTAACAATTGCTCTGGGTACCTATAGTTGCTATTTTAATCTCTCTGGTCTCTTTTATAATTCCCAGTGCATATTAACACATAGGTATTCAGCATAATAGAATCAATGCAAGATTTAAAAGTGACGCACCAGCAGGAACCAACTGAAAATTCTACCTGGTATTCACTGTTTAGAAACACCTTTAGAAGAGGATTTTTTCCTGCCGGGCTTCTTTTTCTTCAGTGTTCTGCCTAAACTTCATTTCTATATTCTCCTCTTCAAATTCAAGATCCCTTGTCCCACTCCCATTTTTCAGTTTCTCGTCTTGTGTATCTCATTGATAAGTAAATAAAACAGGTAGAAATAAGTAAGTTTAATAAAATATTGCTAGGAGATGTACCAAAGTTCTTTGCATGAAAGTTGATCATATGAATTGGATCATTTTTGTCACTCAAGTAAAACAGAGTCGGGAGGCCGAGGAGGGGGCGGGGTGGGGGAAAAGCACTCAGCACAAAACATTGCTCAAAAGATGTAATTCTCTGCAAGCTGGGCAGCTAAAGCTGCCTGCTATAACCTGAAACCAGTTTGATCTAACAATTGCTGAAACCTGCTGAAACTCTCTGACTAGTTTTGCCCACTGCTGTCACTTACCTATCAGAGTTTGCTAGAACCTTAAATCTTACTAGTGCTAATGAAATTTCTCAAAGAGCAATATGTAACATTTTCCCATTTCATAAAATCTTGAACCTTCTCCTTGTTATCCAGAAAGCACACTTTCACTTGTCCTAAAAAGCATGCCTCCCCAATCTGTAGATTTAGAAAAAATAATAAAAAATAAAGCTCTACTCCTTTCCCTCTACAGATCTCATGGTCTTTGGTTAAGATTCGGAAGCAGGCAAGCAGGGGTTATCTAATCTAACTAGCCTAGACTTCCATGAGAACGTTTAGAGTCTGACGCATGAGTAGGAGTTAGCCACACAAAGGGAAGAAGGATGTGTAGGAAAGGAATCTAGACAGTGAGAAAAAGTAATCTGTAGGCAAGAGCTTGACATGATTTAAGAAGTGAAAGAATATCAGTATGACTAGAGTTTGGCATGAAACAGAACACGTGCTAACAGCTAAAGCTAAGACAATAGACAATACATTGCTCTAAAGGGCTTAGAGTTAGAATGGAAAACTTCTAGTGCGTTTCAATTTGCCTCATTTTGAGTTGTGAACACTACATGCCATTCTTCCTCCGAGGTGTTTCCAAATGGAAGTGGGAGGCCACAAAAGCAACTTAAAGTGTTTAATCTTAGAAACTTCTTGGTGCCATTTGGAGATTGAATCAAAGAACTAACTTCTTCTGACTCTAAACAAAACCTCTTAATGCGAGGTTTTAACATCATATTAATATCATCAATATCCAACCCTAAAAGCAAAATGAGAATATCTGTACCAATTCAGTGTATCTTAATAATGAATACTTTTAAGCACTACCTCTCAATTCCATCTTTATCACCTTTAAAATATGCCAGATTATTTCTTTACTCTCTCATCTATATTGTCACTGTCTACAAGATAGTGAAGTATTCCGTCTAAAAGGCAATCAAGTAGGTCAAATTGAAAATGTGCCATCATGTAAATAAGCCAAAAAAAGGAAAAATGAAAAAGAGAGAGGGAGAATGTGAGCATGTGAGTGAGAGAGAAAGAAAAGTCAAGCAATTTGCTGAATTAATATTTTTGCTTTATTTTTCTTCAATGATAATAGTAATCTATATAGATGTATATAGATAGTCATGTATATGTATAGTTATGTATACAAATATGTATTTGTTTGTATAGACCCAGCCTTAGAAACAAACTACATGAAAGATATATTATCACATACCTTTGATCCATTTGTGTGATCTTCAAATTACTTGTCTAATTTTACTGAATAGAAGCATGAATTTAAATATACAGAAACACACAAAATAAAAGATATATAAATCTAATGAAGTGTTCACCCTAAAATTGCATTACATATAAAATACCACAATATATATGTTGTATATACAACATACAAAATCAAGAATTTTCATAAATGCCATTTTTTTTGCTAGAAATGCATCCAGAAATAGATTCATCAGTTGAAGTACCTAAGCAAAAATGTTTTATTTTCAAGATTTTGTTAAATAAGTAATTATTTTTTATTACAATACATCTATTTTTACATTCAGTTTATATTTCAAAACTTGAGAAGGATAAAAAATTATTTGGCTTTTGGCTTGTGATAACAATACAGCAAGTGAAAATTGCTTAAGAATGTACTAACTCTGCAATAACAATAAAAAGTCTAAGAAACAAGCCATTTCTCCATTACTCACTTTAAAAGACGTCCAGATAGCAATTGTCTCAAGTTTGGTAACCATCAGCTGAGTTTGCTGAAAACACAGACAAGAAATAGAAACTTTTCCAGTGCATCAGAGTAAATCGACAATTCCATCTCACAAGATTTTCAAAACAGAAAATCAAGAATCCTCTAAATGATTACTTAAGTCAAAGAATCCAGCTCTTACAATGAATGGAGAAAGAGGGATTTCTATGTACTTTGCATTCCATAAAAATTAAATTAAATAGCTACACCAAGGTATCTCTTGATGAAAAACAAAGATATGAAAACATTCACAGAAGTTTCCACCCAAAGTTTGTTTCAGACGTATCTGGATGAATATTCCAATAACTTTGTAAAAGATTATAGTGCAACAGATGAGACTAAACTTAAGGTATCAAGGAATTCTATTTCATAGGGGATAGTTACCTTACATTTTAATCATGTTGTGATATGAGTCCACTATCTAAATAGATCCTAAATTAGGATCACTAATTAGATCCTAAGGGTAGGCATTTCTATTTGTGACATTCATTAACCTTTCCCAAGCGCCTAGAAAAGTGTTTGGGATATAGAAAGTGTTCTGTAAATATCTGTTAAATGGATGAGTGACGGGAAAGTTAAGCCTCTCTACATATATTTTCAAGCAATATTCACTAAGTTTGATGCTTTTGCTTCAGAGCAAATCAGTTGGGTTTATTTCCTTCTTTCTTACTTTTTTTTCTTAGTTATTTTTCCAACTCCAACCACATTACTTGTTTCACAACGACGGGTCAAACGGTTGCAACTTGTCTGAGAGTCATGAGGAAATCGAGCAAGAGGAAACGGTGTCGGCAAGAGAAGAGCGCAGGAAGCATTTCCTTCTGTTCTTGGGGGCAGGGAATAGGAGTCTGATGGTAATGCACACCACCCCCATGGCCTCCAATTACAGCTCCTTACTTCATTGAACCCATGCCCTTCTCCTCTTGGTTGAAGAGAAATTTGCAAATGGCAATGTTTAGTTAGCCACATTGAAGGACGAGTACATATTCTCTTACAGTTTTGCTAAATCTGAGAGTTGGGTAAGTGTCCTCTTCTGCTACAAGTGGGCAAGTTTCCCAGAGGAAGTTCTCCATTTCACATACCTTAGCTTACAGGATAATAAAACAGTCAGAAGAGCTGTATAGGCAAACCCCATCATTTTACAAATGAAAAACCTGAGGCCTTGATAGGAGGGACTGGTCCTTCTACTGGATTATGATATCCCTCTCCCCTCACTGAATCAAGATTCTCTTCTCCAGTCTTCTAAGTCTAATCCGGCAGGAAAGGAGGGGAGAAAGAAGATAAATGTGCTCAGAGGAAAGTCTGTAAGACTTACAGACACATGAGAGAAACCCCCTGAGACAGCACAGAATTCTGGACTCTCTGCTTAGGTTCTAATCCTAACTCTGTTTCCTACTTGCTGGATGACCTTCTGCAAGTTATTAAATACTTAACCTAAGTTTGTTTTCTCCTCTTTTAAATGGGGATATTTAATGCTAAAATATAGGGTTATTGTGAATATTACAAAAATAAAACATGAAGTACTCAGTAATAAGATTCTGTAAGTACAATTATTCTTGAGTGAGAACTTTGTATACCCATTGCTGAAGGCCAAGCCAGTCAAACTTAGAAAAGAAATGTGCTATTTTTAACTTTTCTCATTAACCTTGGCTTTCTAGTACCTGCTTCATTTATCTCTGGGTCTCTTGATGATGTACTTTCATGGTCCTGTTTTTCTGGCTGGGTGTGTTATTTCTTACCTACCTCCCCCACCCACCCTTCCCATTTTGCTTTTATATCCAGCTTTGTAGGAGATGGTGCCAGTCGTGTTTTCCAGGTCCACCTCCCACTCTTGGGGGAAAGGAAGTGCATAAAAAGTTCATCCAGCAAGTTTGGAGAAGACAGCTTTTCCTTTGTTTCAAAACTCCAGTAGCATCTGTGAGTGGTGATTTCCTCCTTCCTGGTTTAGGGACCCCATGGAGTGATTTAATATAGACAAGTAAGGTGATGCAGTCAAAAAACATTCTAAATGAGTTTTGAGATAAATGCTAGATGAGAGAATAAGCCACCTAAAAATGAAAAGGGCTCAAATCTGGAAATCAGATAATTTGGGGGCACCAGATTATACTGAAAGAGATAAAGAAGTTTTATGTCCTTATTTTGCCATAAATTTGAGGAATGCTGAGAGATTGGCCAGTATCTCAAAACTCATACACAATCTGAATTATTTTTTAATTTTGTTTTCTTTTTATATGAAATAATTATGTAGCTTTTCTTGAAATTATATATCTATTTTGGGGAAATGAAGAGAATTATGGAAGATCTAAAATGTAACCCTTCTCTTCAGCCTCCTTTTGCCATTGACACTGCTTTTCAGTAGATTTGTGACGGAGGCTGCCTCAGGTGAAAGTAGTACTGAGTTTTGATCTTTTTCTAGGTGGATTTGGGTCTTACTCCTATAGATGACAAGAATACGAAAGGTCTCTCATATCTTGACTTTATATACCATGAGTGTTCTCCTCCTCCTCATTCTGCTCCTTATCCATCTCCATTTTCTCTTTTGAAAACTTCAAAAAACGTTCTGAATTCTGTCCAGGACATATCCAGAAAGAGCAAGGACCAGTCAGAAAATGCCACTTCTCTTTCAATTGATGTGACTTAAAGGTAGTATACATAGGATTAGCTCATTATTGTCAAATGTAATGCCTCCACCTTACCCTTTACTGATTTTAGCCCTTAGGGGTTTATAAGGGAGTTCAGTAAACTCCCTGAAACTTTATCCTTCCTTGAGGCTGAGCGGAAGGTATAAAACTCTCATTATATTTTCAAAGACTTAAATGGTTAAAATAAGAAAGATTAAGAACCATTGAGATAATACTTAAAATGGAAGCTAAACTGTTTAGTCTCAGCACAGTCAAGGTTAATTAGACAAAACCTATGGAACACCATTTATATTCACTCTCTGGCCTCCAGAAACACTCTCTGAACTCTCCATAGTTCTGTGAAATGCAGTTGATGGGAAAGAGGAAGCAGTAGAGCCCCTCCCCAGTGGTGGGCTTCAGTTGCCAGGACTTCCTGCATGCTGCTCACCATCCTTTATGCTACTGTATCCTAACCTGTTATTTCTTACCTTTGCCTTCAAGGAGCCTAGAAGAGATCAGATGGTTAATTCACCAGTAGAATGAAACTGCTGTTTGGCTGCACGGTTTACTGCCTTATCTATCCACCACTGCTAAATTAGAGCACTAACTAAAACTGTATTTTCCATGCTAAGTTCTTCTCTGTTCATGAAAATAAAATAAGTGTCCCCAAGGGAGAACAAAAACAAAGATAAGCATTTTCGTTTTCTTTCGTTGACATTGTTCTTGTTTGGATAGGTTGTAAGAACTGGGAAATTTCTGCTTTCGTTCAAGAAATGTTTGTAGAACATTGTTACATGCAGGCACTAATCTGGAAGCTGGAACACAGTCTAAATAAAGCAGCTGTAGTCTCTGATTTTGTGGAATTTCCAGTCAAGTGGGTGAGACAAATATCAATAAATGGTTACACAAATGGGTGGAGAGCTCATCATTTCAATGGAATCCATCAGTGTGGAATGTCTATGTGGGTTAAACTTTGTCTTAAATACTTCAGTCACTCCAAGGCCAAAGTGAGGAGAAAGATGCAGTTAAGATGAAGCTCACATTGTGAAACAAAAACTTTAAAAATAAAAGTTTTAAGAGAGTTGTGAGAAACAAAATATAGAAATTATAGCATAATAACTGCTTTTTTTCCCTAAGTCACTTTCTTCAAGTTGCTAAGAGTTTTATCGCAACTGAGCTTTTAAAAATTTTACATTTATAAAAATAATAGATCAAAATAATAAAGAAACTTTTGAGAAAATAAGAAAAATATCACTACATATCACTACAGAATCATAACCACCTTTGAACCAGCATGAAAACTTTTCTTTTTTTCCCCTAGTCATTTGACTTATTGCTTGGTGTGAGTCTTGTTTATCACAAGACACAATTAAATGCACGCATCAGTTCACTCATTTCTAAAATAGCAACTTCCCTTTTTGCCAAGTGATCTCATATCCTATCTTTTTGGAAAGAAATCCTAGTAACACCTAATGTGATCACTGTCGTGTCAAAGATACCTTTTTTTTTGTAAACATTGGAGTAAATAATGCCTAAATGTTTTAGAATAAATCTAATTAAGAAATTAGGTCTACGCATAATTTTGTTTTACTTTTTTTTTTTTCTTGCGACAGGCTCTCTGTCATCCAGGCTAGAGTACAGTGGCATGATGACAGCTCCCTGCAGCCTCGACCTCCCTGGCTCAAGTGATCTTCCCACCTCAGCCTCCTGAGTAGCTGGGACTACAGGCATGCACCACCACGCCCGGCTAATATTTGTATATTTTTGTAGAGACAGAGTTTCATCATGTTGCCCAGGCTGGTCTTGAACTCCTGGGCTCAAGTGCTCCACCTGAATTGCCTTCCAAATTACAGGCATAGCCACCACAGCGAGCCCGTTTTTTTTTTTTTTTTTTTTTAAATAAATTTAACAAAGAAAAGAAATAGCTACAAGTAAATATTTACATTTGATTTTTTTTTCATATTGAAGATTGGCTGATCTTAGCTTTTCTAAGTCCTTAATAAATGCCTGTTTACACAACTGGTGTCTTCCCCTAAACCTAAACTTCAAACTTCAAACTCCAAACTCCACCGATTTGGATAGTATTAGAAATGGCATTCATATTAATGGTTATATTATAGTACATTTTTTTTTTACATGTGAATGCGAACGGAATTATTAGGCATTAAAAACGAAAGCTTATATAGTGGAAGAAAATAAAGCATCTAGACATAAGCTTTAAGAGATCTATTGTGTTAATACAGCTTTACTTTTTGAGTGGTAAGCTTTTAAAAAGAAATGTGGTCCTCTAACTCCAGGAAAAGGTAAGGGTGACTGAAGTGATAGTCTAGAGGAAAAAGATGCAGACATTTATTGAGTACCTCCAATGTGCCAGGTGCCATTCTGGGCATTTTCATTATGTTTCCTCATTTAATTCTCATGGTGATCCTTTGGAACTGTGTTATTCTCATTTTTACAGATGAGGTAACTGAGACACAGTCAGATTAAAGAACTGCCTATGATTGTTTGGCTAATAATAAGTGGAGGGGTGGGGCTTGAAGGCAGGTTTGTCTTATTCCAACACCCATGCATACCCTTAAATTTAAGTTATTCTGACTTGATGTTGCTCAAATCCAATGTGTTCAGCTGTTTGGCTTCTCCAATTACCAAGATTTTTCTTTAAAAGATAGGACACTTTTAGCAACACGAACCAACTTTGTTCAGTATTGTTACAAACTGTTAACTGGAGACATTTGAATTTGGAGATGGAATTGAAATGGTCTTGAGGTACTAGAGAAGATCAAGTTATCACATACACAAAGTACAGAGCTAAGAGCACGTTTTAAATCTTTCCACTAACTCTGACTTCTATTGACTAAAATTTTGGTGGGCAGTATGTTTATGTTTATGACTCTTAACACTAACAACATCGTTAAGTCAAACTCACTAATATATGTTAAGCATTCTGTTTATGATTCTTTTAACCTAGAGGATTGCTGAGCTGGGACTAATTTCCTCAAAGGGGAAAAAAACCCAGGTGAGAGCTGAGACGTCTCCTGAGACCGAGAAATGCAGCTCTCAAGGGATCTCAGATTTTAGCAGCAGGAGTTGAACAATGGGCATAGAATCAGCTTGCCCAAGATCTCCTGATTAATAAACCATGGAACAAGATTTAAACCCAAGTTCATTTCACATCAAAGCTCATACCACATTTTGCCCACCACATTTTGCTTTGTTATATGAATACAACTTTGTTCAGGCTTACAAAAAAGTCCTAATTCTAAAATTCCCATGGCGTGGGTCGGAGGGGATTTGCATAGCCAAGAAACACCCAGTTTCATGGAGTATGATGGAAGAGTTATGTACCAGTATGGGAAAAGTAGAGGCCATCTTTGTCTTTGTTCTTTCTGTTTTGAGACGGAGTCTCGCTCTTTCACCCAGGCTGGACTGCAGTGACGCTATCTCGGCTCACTGCAAGCTCCGCCTCCCGGGCTCACGCCATTCTCCTGCGTCCGCCTCCCGAGTAGCTGGGACTCCAGGCGCCCGCCACCGCGCCCGGCTAATTTTTTGTATTTTCAGTAGAGACGGGGTTTCGCCGTGTTAGCCAAGATGGTCTGGATCTCCGGATCTCCTGAACTCGTGATCCGCCCGCCTCGGCCTGCCAAAGTGCTGGGATTACAGGCGTGAGCCACCGCGCCCGGCCATCTTTGTTCTTTCTTGAACTCTTCCCTTTCTTGGGTGATAGACTTCGTCAACGTCTAATGAGGATTTCTAGGTGCTATTCTCTGCTCATCAAATGATTCTTATGGCTCAGGAGCCGAATGGGACGTAAATAAACAGTTAAGTCTTATGAACTCACTCTGCATTCATCTCTAGAAGATGACAAAACATTTGTATTTATGTGTAGCGTGGCACTTTAGTTAAACTTTGTACCCCACTTTACTCTATTTTAAAGCAGAATATCCTTAAAAAGGATACTTAGTCCTGTTTTTTTCCACCTAAGCCCATTTAGTCCTTCTACTCATTATGCAAGGCCTCAAATGGTTATCTTTACAGAAGTGAGACAAGATAGAACCAATGCTCCTGTAGTCACTTCATCTTTGTCCATCCCAACTTCTGATGGAGAGGGTCCTAGGACATAATGCACTGAAGGTTACATTGTGAGAGATGAACAACAGTTGCAAAAGAGGTCTTTTTGCCTTGGAAAGACTTCATTCTTAAAAAAAAATGTGAGCATCAAGGTTAGGTAGAACTCATTAGCTCAACCTTTAAGGATGATATCAGGATAAAGGTGGGCCCATGAGAAGAGAATGAGAGGGAGATACAGTGACATGAAAATAAGGAGGAAAACGAGGTGTCTATGTAAGTGGGGCTCACCACAAAACAAAGGCAACCCTTAGGGAAAAGCAAAGAAGTCTTTGCTTCTTTGAATTCTGCATGTTCTGCCTCAGAACTCTGAATGTCCTAGTGATGCTGTATGAGTGAGTCTTAATGACAGTGAACTGAATCAGTCACGCCAGGTTGTGTCCATGTGAGAATGTGTCTTTGCTAAACATGCCAACATCACTGAAGCAAAGAAACTTGGAGTTTTCTTTAAGATATAGGTCTTTTTTACATATCCGGCCCAAGCTTTCTCTTCTTGTCACTCCACGCACTGTGTTCCATATGCTAAATAGTTTGAGGAACCCAAATGGGCCATGTTCGCCTACATTTCATTGTCCTGTACTTCCTGTCCTGTACTAGCAAAGCAGTCCCATTGGTCTTTCTTCTCCTCATTAACAATATAGGTAACACTTTTGAAGTTGTTTCTTCAGAAAACCTTCATTCATCAAAACTGCCTCAAAGATCATGTTTGTTTGATTCCAGAACTTCCTGTAATTACCTGTATTGTAACACTCATCACTGTATTTTACTTACTTGTATAACTAATTGTCCATATTCTGCACTAGACAACAAACTCCCTTAAGTCAGGTACTATATCTATTTACATAGCATTCACATCTCCTACAATAAGTGACATTAGCAGATAAACAACACATATTAAATGAATAATGGAGTTTCTGAAATACTAGAGTTGAAAACTATAGGAGCTACATTATATAGAATAAACACTTACTTTGCTATAGAATTCAGTGTAACCCAGGCACTACTTTATCCTCAAGTCTTAGACTGGTTGGAGAAAGACAACAAAAAGAAACATGATTGTGCAGAAACAGACAAACCTTTTTGGAAAGCATTTGAAAATGGCATTCCCCCTCCACAGTGTGTTCACAGTGTGGGCAAATTCACTGCTCTGTTGTACTTTCTGAAAATGAAGAACTGTTACACCAAAGTGAATTATTTATAAATCGTGTACTTGCCCAGAAGCGAACAGACTTTTACTATCATAAGAACCCTTCGTTGGTGCTCTTTATCTACGGAATCCAAGACCTTTCAAGAAAGGTCTTGGATTCTTTTCTTCAGGACACTAGGACATAAAGCCACCTTTTCATGATTCGTTGAAATTTCTCACTCCATCTCTTTTGCTAGAGATCATGGGTCCTCAGAGGTCAGTCTTGGTGTCCTTGGATAAAGAGCATGAAGCAAGGGTGGTTGAACCAGAGTTTGAACCCAGATGCTCTTTCCACTAAGCACACAACTTTCCATTAGATAACACCTCCCTCCCACCCCAACCAAGCAGCTCCAGTGCACCACTTTCTGGAGCATAAACATCCCTTAACTTTACAACTTGAGTGGCCTTGAATAGTGTTCCTACCTGGAATGTGCTGTTCTCTTTCACCTTCCTCTATTGAAGCCCTCCTATTCCTCAATGCCCTGCTCCAACTGCCTTTGGAAGATTCTGCTGTTATGCCCCCACTGGAATTAATGTCTTAGTACCACTTGTCTATTCTGCTATATAGTCAGTCCTTACATTGCTTTCTTCTTCTGATAGACCAAACTCTTTAAGAACAAGTACTTAGTCTTATCTATTTCTAGATCCCCCACATTACTCAGAAAGTTACTCCATAAATGTTTGTGGAACTGATTTCTATGTGAAGCACCTGTGCCCCTTCACTCTGTTAACATGCATTAGAAAACTAAATCTTTCGAAAAGTTGTAGTATGCCCCCTAAGAGCAGTAACAGTTCCTAGAAACTCTCTAAAATGCTTAGAAAAAGATTTATTATAAATTATCTCCCCAATAAAATGATTGGCTGGCTTATCTTCACCATCATGATAGCATCTGTAATTAACTGAAAAAAAATAATTATGCCATTAAAAGAAAATCATCCATGATCTTGTTCTAACTCCTGCCACTCTAGTACTATATCTGTCACGTGGTACTATGATAAAGTTATCTAGAAATAAAAAAGGATACAATTGATAATTCACCAAATTGTGGAGCTTCAGTATTTTAAAAGCTGTATATTAAAATTAAATTATTTTAAAGATCAAAGAAAACTTTCATCATACTGCGTATTTGATAAGGAACAAATAGGAAGTGTGATGACTCAGGTTTGCCCTGAGGGGATGGGCCATCAGTTGCAAATCGTGGAATTTCCTCTGACATAATGAAAAGATGAGGGTGCATAAGTTCTCTAGTGGGGCGATGATATAAAAAGCCACGGGAGCACTCCATAAGGCATAAACTTTCAGAGACAGCAGAGCGCACAAGCTTCTAGGACAAGAGCCAGGAAGAAACCACTGGAAGGAACCATCTCACTGTGTGCAAACATGACTTCCAAGCTGGCCGTGGCTCTCTTGGCAGCCTTCCTGATTTCTGCAGCTCTGTGTGAAGGTGAGCACATCTTTCTGACCTACAGAGTTTTCCTGTGTCTAAATGTGATCCTCAGACAGCAAAGCTATTCTTGATGCTTTGATAACAAACATCCTTTTTATTCAGAAACAGAATATAATCTTAGCAGTCAATTAATGTTAAATTGAAGATTTAAAAAAAACTACATATAACACTTAGGAAAGTATAAAGTTTGATCAATATAGACATTCTGCTTTTATAATTTATACCATGTAGCATGCATATATTTAACATAAGTAAGTAATTTACAGTATGCCCTCTTGAGAACCACGGTTACCTCTGTTATGTATTAATATTGAGTTGAGTAAGGTAACTCAGAGAATTCTATTCCTTGCAGTATTTCATTGACAAGCCTCAGACTTGTCATTAATTCCTGTCTGGTTTAAAGACACCCTGATTATAGACCAGGCATGTACAACTTATTTATGTATTTCTGTTAATTCTTTCTGAAGGCAATTTCTATGTTGGAGAGTCTTAGCTTGCCTACTATAAATGACACTGTGGTATCACAGAGGATTATGCAATATTGACCAGATAAAAATACCATGAAGATGCAGACATTGTACAAAAAGAACTCTAACTCTTTATATAGAAAGTCATTCCATGTTGTCAGTTATGACTGTTTTTTAAAACAAAGAACTAACTGATGTCAAGGGCTAGAAGAATATTCAGGAATGAGTTTACTAGAAATATGATGCTTTCCACAGTCTCCAAATAATCATATTGGAATTAGAAAGGAAGTAGCTGGCAGAGCTGTGCCTGTTGATAATGTCAATCCTTAATCACTTTTTCCCCCAACAGGTGCAGTTTTGCCAAGGAGTGCTAAAGAACTTAGATGTCAGTGCATAAAGATGTACTCCAAACCTTTCCATCCCAAATTTATCAAAGAACTGAGAGTGATTGAGAGTGGACCACACTGCGCCAATACAGAAATTATGTAAGTACTTTAAAAAAGATTAGATATTTTGTTTTAGCAAACTTAAAATTAAGGAAGGTGGAAATATTTAGGAAAGTTCCGGGTGTTAGGATTACAGTAGTAAATGAAACAAAACAAAATAAAAATATTTGTCTACATGACATTTAAATATGGTAGCTTCCGCAACTACTATAAATGTTATTTTGGACTTAGACTTTATGCCTGACTTAAGGAATCATGATTTGAATGGAAAAACTAAATATTAATGTGAACCATTTCTTTCTTATTTCAGTGTAAAGCTTTCCGATGGAAGAGAGCTCTGTCTGGACCCCAAGGAAAACTGGGTGCAGAGGGTTGTGGAGAAGTTTTTGAAGAGGTAAGTTATATATTTTTTAATTTAAATTCTTCATTTATCCTGAGACATATAATCCAAAGTCAGGCTATAAATTTCTTTCTGCTGCTAAAAATCATCATTAGGTATCTGCCTTTTTGGTTAAAAAAAAAAAAATGGCATCAATAGTGAGTTTGTTGTACTCATGACCGGAAAGACCATACATAGTTTGCCCAGGAAATTCTGGGTTTAAGCTTGTGTCCTATACTCTTAGTAAAGTTCCTTGTCACTCCCAGTAGTGTCCTATTTTAGATGATAACTTCTTTGGTCTCCCTATTTATAGTTGAGAATATAGAGCATTTCTAACACATGAATGTCAAAGACTATATTGAGTTTTCAAGAACCCTACTTTCCTTCTTATTAAACATAGCTCATCTTTATATTTTTAATTTTATTTTAGGGCCGAGAATCAAAATTCATAAAAAAATTCATTCTCTATGGTATCCAAGAATCAGTGAAGATGCCAGTGAAACTTCAAGCAAATCTACTTCAACACTTCATGCATTGTGTGGGTCTGTTGTAGGGTTGCCAGATGCGATACAAGATTCCTGGGTAAATTTGAATTTCAGTAAACAATGAATAGTTTTTCATTGTACCATGCAATATCCAGAACATACTTATATGTAAAATATTATTTATTTGAATCTACAAAAAACAACAAATAATTTTTAAATATAAGCTTTTTCCTAGATATTGCACGGGAGAATATACAAATAGCAAAATTGAGGCTAAGGGCCAAGAGAATATCTGAACCTTAATTTCAGGAATTGAATGGGTTTGCTAGAATGTGATATTTGAAGCATCACATAAAAATGATGGGACAATAAATTTTCCCATAAAGTCAAATTTAGCTGGAAATCCTGGATTTTTTTCTGTTAAATCTGGCAACCCTAGTCTGCTAGCCAGGATCCACAAGTCCTTGTTCCACTGTGCCTTGGTTTCTCCTTTATTTCTAAGTGGAAAAAGTATTAGCCACCATCTTACCTCACAGTGATGTTGTGAGGACATGTGGAAGCACTTTAAGTTTTTTCATCATAACATAAATTATTTTCAAGTGTAACTTATTTACCTATTTATTATTTATGTATTTATTTAAGCATGAAATATTTGTGCAAGAATTTGGAAAAATAGAAGATGAAGAATCATTGATTGAATAGTTATAAAGATGTTACAGTAAATTTATTTTATTTTAGATATTAAATGATGTTTTATTAGATAAATTTCGATCAGGGTTTTTAGATTAAACAAACAAACAATTGGGTACCCAGTTAAATTTTCATTTCAGATAAACAACAAATAATTTTTTAGTATAAGTACATTATTGTTTATCTGAAATTTTAATTGAACTAACAATCCTAGTTTGATACTCCCAGTCTTGTCATTGCCAGCTGTGTTGGCAGTGCTGTGTGGAATTACGGAATAATGAGTTAGAACTATTAAAACAGCCAAAACTCCACAGTCAGTATTAGTAATTTCTCGCTGGTTGAAACTTGTTTATTATGTACAAATACATTCTTATAATATTATTTAAATGATTGCATTTTGTAATACAAGGCTTTATATTTTTAACTTTAAGATGTTTTTATGTGTTCCCCAAATTTTTTTTTTACTGTTTCTGATTGTAAGGAAATATAAAAGTAAATATGAAACATTTAAAATATAATTTGTTATCAAAGTAATCAAGTGTTTGTCTTTTTTTTTAGTTTTAGCTTATTGGGATTCTCTTTGTTTATATTTAAAATTATACTTTGATTTAGAAAACATAAATGCTTATGTTTATGTTTATGTTTATACCCTTAGCATTTTGTTTATGGAAAATTACACACTTTTATTTTTAGAAAACAGAACTCCTTTCCAGAAATGGGTTACAAACAGTAGTGTCTTCCACAGAATGTTGGAAATGTTTTCAACTCCCCAGTGTATACTATCTTGCTAATAAGTCTGTCTTCAGATTTCGATTAACCAATTTATATGTCTGTGTGCTTTAGCATAGCTGGACATTTAAAGAGGAAAGAGAGTACATATTATAAGTTGCTTATCAGTAACTGAGGAGTAAAACTGATACGTGTGAGGCAAAGAAGTTTAAAATATGGTTAAAGCCTAAGCATATTTGCAAACAAATCAAACAATACTGTGAGAAGTAAAAATATAATTATTTAATTAAAATATTTCAGTGGATAAATTTTATAACAAATTAAACACAGTTGAAAATAAAATTAGAAAACTAGAAAACAGAACCAAAGAACTTTTGGAATTCTTAGAGACAAAGAGGTAGAAATTTGGAGAAAGAAGTGGAAAGGCGTGGAGGATACAGGTGTAAGCTCTTATAGATGTCTAATTGGATTGTCACAAGCAAAAGAGAGAGGAAAGGGTCAGAGACAACATTTGAAATGACAATGGCAAAAATCTTTCTGGAAATGATGAAAAATAACAATCGATGTTTCAAAAAATCCAGTGTACCAACATTTACCTTTATATTCCTACTCAAAAAACAAGGATTTTAGAACTTTTACATTTATCCACCTTCTAGCTCATATGCTATTGTTGCTGGGTATTTCAAATTCACCTCTTTTTAAGAGCTCCACAAGTCTGCTTGTATGTAGGTATGTAGATTTACCTGAATATTTATCAATTCATTTGTTTTCCATTCTTTCCCATATTATGTCTCAGGCCTTTTATACCAGTTTCTTTCTGCCACAAAGACATCCTTAGAATTTAGTTTAGTAATGGTCTGCTGAAGACAAGTTTTCTCATTGGTTGTCCAAAGGAAGCTTAATTCCAAGTTTGTTCTTGAGAGGTATTGTTGCTGGCATATGTTCAATTTGTCAGAATATTTGTCAATTGTAAACTTTTGTGCACTTAATAAAAGAATATCAAAAATATATAAGGTATACATTCTTATAACTAGAAGGAACAGGCAACACATAAACAAACCATCGCAATAGGAGACTTCCAATAAACTCTTAGTAACTGATTGTCCAAGAAGACAGAAAGCAACATGGGCTTAGCAAATTTTAACAGCACATTATCAAGCCTGACCTAAGAGATATGTATAAGACATGGTGGATAACAACTTTAGGATATACATTGTTGTGTAAGTCCCCATTGACAGGACCAGCTTCATAATTTAAAGAGTGTAATGGAAAATAAAAATGTAGGAACTTGTGTTCAAAAGTTATTAAAAATGTAATCGTAACAGTTGTGATAGCAAATCAATAACACATGCATGGAACCCTTCTGAACATGAGCCCTGTACAAGTATACAGGTCACACACCCATGAAGCAGACCCTGCCCATAGAATATTTATGAAATTTATCACATTCTGAGGCATAAAGCAAGTCTCAACAAATTTCAAAGAATTGATGTTATATAGACCACATCATCCAAATATTTTTCAATTAATTTAGAATTCAACCACAAAAATATAAGTACTAAAAAGCCCGTATGTTTGGAAAACAATAAACACTTCTAAATACATTGTCTGTGTAAAGAAAATCAGAATGAAAATTCAAAAAATTTTAGAATACAATTATATAAATACTGCATATCAAAACGTGTGTGCAGTTTATAGAGTAATGGCATTCCAAGAGATGTTCATGCTCTAACCCGTGAAATCTTTGAATATGTTACCTTACACAGCCAGAGACTTTGCAGCTGTGATTATGTTAAAGATTTCAAGATTGGAAATTATCCAGGAGTATTTGTGTGGGCCTGATGTAATTGATATAATCACAAGATTCTTCATAAGAGGAAGGCAGGATGGTCAGATACAGAGAAAGAGATGCAATCACGGAAGGAAAAGAAGTGTTACAGGGAAAAGCCCAGGAGTCAAGGAATACAGGTGCCTTTAGAAGCTGGAAAGGCAAGGAAATGGATTCTCTCCTAGAGGCACCAGAAAGAACATAACATATCTACACTTTGGATTGAGAACTTCTGACCTTCAGAATCCTAAGGTTTATAATAATAAATTGGTGGTGTTTTATGCCACAAAGTTTATGGTAACTTTCTTTAGCAGCAATAGAAAACATAAACTGTTTAATGAAATTAATTTAATATTACTAGTAAGTATTTTATACTTACAACTGTAATGATTATATTAGAATAAAAGAATAAGGATAGTAAAATAATAAAAATAGTAAAGTAATAAAGAAATGAGCAAACCATTAATAAATCAACAGAGGATTTACACAAGTTGGTTGTTTTGAAAGATTAATAAAATTGATAAAATTGAATTGCAAATAAAACAAACTATGATTAACGGCACTAAATTTGAAAAGAGATTAATGGACATATTTCTACAATATCGTATTTCCAAATCTAACTCAAGAATTTTAAGGGGCGGAGCCAAGATGGCCGAATAGGAACAGCTCCGGTCTACAGCTCCCAGCGCGAGTGATGCAGAAGACGGGTGATTTCTGCATTTCCATCTGAGGTACCGTGTTCATCTCACTAGGGAGTGCCAGACAGTGGGCGCAGGTCAGTGGGTGAGTGCACCGTGCGCCAGCCAAAGCAGGGGCGACGCATTGCCTCACTGGGGAAGCACAAGGGGTCAGGGAGTTCCCTTTCCAGGGGTGACAGACAGCACCTGGAAAATCGGGCCACTCCCACCCGAATACTGTGCTTTTCCGACAACGGTGCCCCAGGACAGTATAGCCCACACCTGGCTCAGAGGATCCTACGCCCACGGAGTCTCGCTGATTGCTAGCACAGCAGTCTGAGATCAAACAGCAAGTTGGCAGCGAGGCTGGGGGAGGGGCGCCCGCCATTGCCCAGGCTCGCTTAGGTAAACAAAGCAGCCTGGAAGCTTGAACTGGGTGGAGCCCACCACAGCTCAAGGAGGCCTGCCTGCCTCTGTAGGCTCCACCTCTGGGGACAGGGCACAGACAAACAAAAAGACAGCAGTATCCTCTGCAGACTTAAATGTCCCTGTCTGACAGCTTTGAGGAGAGCAGTGGTTCTCCCAGCACGCAACTGGAGATCTGAGAACGGGCTGACTGCCTCCTCAAGTGGGTCCCTGACCCCTGACCCCCGAGCAGTGTAACTGGGAGGCACCCCCCAGCAGGGGCAGACTGACACCTCACATGGCCGGCCAGGTACTGCAACAGACCTGCAGCTGAGGGTCCTGTCTGTTAGAAGGAAAACTAACAGAAAGGACATCCACACCAAAAACCCATCTGTACATCACCATCATCAAAGACCAAAAGTAGATAAAACCACAAAGATGGGGAAAAAACAGAGCAGAAAAACTGGAAACTCTAAAAAGCAGAGTACCTCTCCTCCTCCAAAGGAACGCAGTTCGTCACCAGCAACGGAACAAAGCTGGACGGAGAATGACTTTGACGAGCTGAGAGAAGAAGGCTTCAGATGATCAAATTACTCTGAGCTACGGGAGGATATTCAAACCAAAGGCAAAGAAGTTGAAAACTTTGAAAAAAATTTAGAAGAATGTATAACTAGAATAACCAATACAGAGAAGTGCTTAAAGGAGCTGATGGAGCTGAAAACCAAGGCTTGAGAACTACGTGAAGAATGCAGAAGCCTCAGGAGCTGATGCAATCAAATGGAAGAAAGGGTATCAGCCCTGGAAGATGAAATGAATGAAATGAAGCGAGAAGGGAAGTTTAGAGAAAAAAGTATAAAAAGAAACGAGCAAAGCCTCCAAGAAATGTGGGACTATGTGAAAAGACCAAATCTACGTCTGATTGGTGTACCTGAAAGTGACGGGGAGAATGGAACCAAGTTGGAAAACACTCTGCAGGATATTATCCAGGAGAACGTCCCCAATCTAGCAAGGCAGGCCAACATTCAGATCTAGGAAATACAGAGAACGCCACAAAGATACTCCTTGAGAAGAGCAACTCCAAGACACATAATTGTCAGATTCACCAAAGTTGAAATGAAGGAAAAAATGTTAAGGGCAGCCAGAGAGAAAGGTCGGGTTACCATCAAAGGGAAGCCCATCAGACTAACAGCGGATCTCTCGGCAGAAACCCTACAAGCCAGAAGAGAGTGGGGGCCAATATTCAACATTCTTAAAGAAAAGAATTTTCAACCCAGAATTTCATATCCTGCCAAACTAAGCTTCATAAGTGAAGGAGAAATAAAATCCTTTACAGACAAGCAAATGCTGAGAGATTTTGTCACCACCAGGCCTGCCCTAAAAGAGCTCCTGAAGGAAGCGCTAAACATGGAAAGGCACAACCGGTACCAGCCACTGCAAAATCATACCGAAATGTAAAGACCATCAAGACTAGGAAGAGACTGCATCAACTAACGAGCAAAATAACCAGCTAACATCATAATGACAGGATCAGATTCACACATAACAATATTAACTTTAAATGTAAATGGACTAAATGCTCCAATTAAAAGACACAGACTGGCAAATTGGATAAAGACTCAAGACCCATCAGTGTGCTGTATTCAGGAAACCCATCTGACATGCAGAGACACATATAGGCTCAAAATAAAAGGATGGAGGAAGATCTACCAAGCAAATGGAAAACAAAAAAAGGCAGGGGTTGCAATCCTAGTCTCTGATAAAACAGACTTTAAACCAAAAAAGATCAAAAGAGACAAACAAGGCCATTACATAATGGTAAAGGGATTAATTCAACAAGAACAGCTAACTATCCTAAATATATATGCACCCAATACAGGAGCACCCAGATTCATAAAGCAAGTCCTGAGTGACCTACAATGACACTTAGACTCTCACACATTAATAATGGGAGACTTTAACACCCCACTGTCAACATTAGACAGATCAACGAGACAGAAAGTCAACAAGGATACCCAGGAATTGAACTCAGCTCTGCGCCAAGCGGACCTAATAGACATCTGCAGAACTCTCCACCCCAAATCAACAGAATATACATTTTTTTCAGCACCACACCACACCTATTCCAAAATTGACCATATACTTGGAAGTAAAGCTCTCCTCAATAAATGTAAAAGAACAGAAATTATAACAAACTATCTCTCAGATCACAGTGCAATCAAGCTAGAACTCAGGATTAAGAACCTCACTCAAAACCACTCATCTACATGGAAACTGAACAACTTGCTCCTGAATGACTACTGGGTACATAATGAAATGAAGGCAGAAATGAAGATGTTCTTTGAAACCAATGAGAACCAAGACACAACATACCAGAATCTCTGGGATGCATTCAAAGCAGTGTGTAGAGGGAAATTTATAGCACTAAATGCCCACAAGAGAAAGCAGGAAAGATCCAAAATTGACACCCTAACATCACAATTAAAAGAACTAGAAAAGCAAGAGCAAACACATTCAAAAGCTAGCAGAAGGCAAGAAATAACTAAAATCAGAGCAGAACTGAAGGAAATAGAGACACAAAAAACCCTTCAAAAAATCAATGAATCCAGGAGCTGGTTTTTTGAAAGGATCAACAAAATTGATAGACCGCTAGCAAGATTAATAAAGAAAAAAAGAGAGAAGAATCAAATAGATGCAATAAAAAATGATAAAGGGGATATCACCACCAATCCGACAGAAATACAAACTACCATCGGAGAATATTACAAACACCTCTACGCAAATAAACTAGAAAATCTAGAAGAAATGGATAAATTCCTCAACACATACACCCTCCCAAGACTAAACCAGGAAGAAGTTGAATCTCTGAATAGACCAATAACAGGAGCTGAAATTGTGGCAACAATCAATAGCTTACCAACCAAAAAAAGTCCAGGACCAGATGGGTTCACAGCCGAATTCTACCAGAGGTACAAGGAGGAGCTGGTACCATTCCTTCTGAAACTATTCCAATCAATAGAAAAAGAGGGAATCCTCCCTAACTCATTTTATGAGGCCAGCATCATCCTGATACCAAAGCCGGGCACAGACACAACAAAAAAAGAGAATTTTAGACCAATATCCTTGATGAACATTGATGCAAAAATCCTCAATAAAATACTGGCAAACAGAATCCAGCAGCACATCAAAAAGCTTATCCACCATGATCAAGTGGGCTTCATCCCTGGGATGCAAGGCTGGTTCAATATACGCAAATCAATAAATGTAATCCAGCATATAAACAGAACTAAAGACAAAAACCACATGATTATCTCAATAGATGCAGAACAGGCCTTTGACAAAATTCAACAACCCTTCATGCTAAAATCTCTCAATAAATTAGGTATTGATGGGATGTATCTCAAAATAATAAGAGCTATTTATGACAAACCCACAGCCAATATCATACTGAATGGGCAAAAACTGGAAGCATTCCCTTTGAAAACTGGCACAAGACAGGGATGCCCTCTCTCACCACTTCTATTCAACATAGTGTTGGAAGTTCTGGCCAGGGCAATCAGGCAAGAGAAGGAAATCAAGGGTATTCAATTAGGAAAAGAGGAAGTCAAATTGTCCCTGTTTGCAGATGACATGATAGTATATCTAGAAAACCCCATTGTCTCAGCCCAAAATCTCCTTAAGCTGATAAGCAACTTCAGCAAAGTCTCAGGTTACAAAATCAATGTACAAAAATCACAAGCATTCTTATACATCAATAACAGACAAACAGAGAGCCAAATCATGAGTGAATTCCCATTCACAATTGCTTCAAAGAGAATAAAATACCTAGGAATCCAACTTACAAGGGATGTGAAGGACCTCTTCAAGGAGAACTACAAACCACTGCTCAAGGAAATAAAAGAGGATACAAACAAATGGAAGAACATTCCATGCTCATGGGTAGGAAGAATCAATATCATGAAAATGGCCATCCTTCCCAAGGTAATTTACAGATTCAATGCCATCCCCATCAAGTTACCAATGACTTTCTTCACAGAATTGGAAAAAACTACTTTAAAGTTCATATGGAACCAAAAAAGAGCCCGCATCGCCAAGTCAATCCTAAGCCAAAAGAACAAAGCTGGAGGCATCACACTACCTGACTTCAAACTATACTGCAAGGCTACAGTAACCAAAACAGCATGGTACTGGTACCAAAACAGAGATATAGATCAATGGAACAGAACAGAGCCGTCAGAAATAATGCCACATATCTACAACTATCTGATCTTTGACAAACCTGACAAAAACAAGAAATGGGGAAAGGATTCCCTATTTAATAAATGGTGCTGGGAAAACTGGCTAGCCATATGGAGAAACCTGAAACTGGATCCCTTCCTTACACCTTATACAAAAATCAATTCAAGATGGATTGAAGACTTAAATGTTAGACCTAAAACCATACAAACCCTAGAAGAAAATCTAGGCATTACCATTCAGGACATAGGCACGGGCAAGGACTTCATGTCTAAAACACCAAAAGCAATGGCAACAAAAGCCAAAATTGACAAATGCGATCTAATTAAACTAAAGAGCTTCTGCACAGCAAAGGAAACTACCATCAGAGTGAACAGGCAACCTATAAAATGGGAGAAAATTTTCGCAACCTACTCATCTGACAAAGGGCTAATATCCAGAATCTACAATGAACTCCAACAAATTTACAAGAAAAAAACAAACAACCCCATCAAAAAGTGGGCGAAGGACATGAACAGACACTTCTCAAAAGAAGACATTTATGCAGCCAAAAAACACATGAAAAAATGCTCACCATCACTGGCCATCAGAGAAATGCAAAACAAAACCACAATGAGATACCATCTCACACCAGTTAGAATGGCAATCATTAAAAAGTCAGGAAACAACAGGTGCTGGAGAGGATGTGGAGAAATAGGAACACTTTTACACTGTTGGTGGGACTGTAAACTAGTTCAAACCTTGTGGAAGTCAGTGTGGCGATTCCTCAGGGATCTAGAACTAGAAATTCCATTTGACCCAGCCATCCCATTACTGGGTATATACCCAAAGGACTATAAATCATGCTGCTATAAAGACACATGCACACGTATGTTTATTGCAGCATTATTCACAATAGCAAAGACTTGGAACCAACCCAAATGTCCAACAATAATAGACTGGATTAAGAAAATGTGGCACATATACACCATGGAATACTATGCAGCCATAAAAAATGATGAGTTCATGTCCTTTGTAGGGACATGGATGAAATTGGAAATCATCATTCTCAGTAAACTATCGCAAGAACAAAAAACCAAACACCACATATTCTCACTCATAGGTGGGAATTGAACAATGAGAACACATGGACACAGGAAGGGGAACATCACACTTCGGGGACTGTTGTGGGGTGGGGGGAGGGGGGAGGGATAGCATTGGGAGATATACCTAATGCTAGATGACGAGTTGGTGGGTGCAGTGCACCAGCGTGGCACATGTATACATATGTAACTTACCTGCACGTTGCGCACATGTACCATAGAGCCTAAAGTATAATAATAATAATAATAAAAATAATAAATAAAAGAATTTTAAAAAACATCTATAGAATTCAATAACAAGGACATATTAATCAATATTTTAAAATATTTCTACTAAGAAAAAAATAAGTAAGCCACACAATTTTATCAGAACTCATTCATAAAAACACATTACAAAAATTTTTAAACAACACAGTATTAAGACAAAAGCATTTAAAGATTTTAATACATCATAACAAACAATACAACTTAATAACTGAATACAACTTAAATAACTGAAGATCAATTAATGAAATTCACAAACATTGACAAATGATATTAAGGTAGTAAAGGAGAAAAAACTCAATCATCTCAATGGATTCAGAAGTAACCTGGGATATGACTTAACATCCAAACATTTTAAAGAAAAAAAAATCCTCTAGGAATGAGAGGAAACTACTTTAAACCTAAAAAAGTTACAATAAAACAAACAAAAATCACAGCATACTCAAGACTTAAGAGTTAATTTAAAAATAGTAATATATACAATTGAAGCAAAACAGGTTTCCATTATCACCACTTCCATTCAATTTTTTATTGAAAGTCCTGGGCAATGCAGGAAGATAGGAACAAAGATATTAAAAAGTAACAATTGGGAAAGAAAAAAATAAAAGGTAGAACTGAAAAGACTATATAAAGATAATTGATTAACTTTAAAAAATTTTGCTGGATATGAAAACAATTTATAAAAACAAATTGCTTCTCTGTACACCAGGAACAATTAGAAAAGGCAGCTTAAAGCATACTGTATAAACTAGCATCATCATTTAAATCAACAGGAAATAATCTAACAAAGCTGTGTAAGAAATGTGTAAAGAATATTCTTATACTTTATTAAACCCCCAAGATTGGAGATCATCCTATAAAAACCCTAGAAGACAACTTAGGCAATACCATCCTGGACGTAGGAGTGGGCAAAGATTTCATGACAAAGATAACAAAAGCAATCTCAACGAAAGCAAATGTTGACAAACGATATCTAATTAAACTTAAGAGCTTCTGTGCAGCAAGAGAAATTATCAACAGAGTAGACAGATAACCTACAGGATGAGAGAAAATATTTGCAAAATATGCATCTGACAAAGGTCTAATATCCAGTATCCATAAGGAGCTTAAACAAATTTATGAGAAAAAAAAACCCGTTAAAAAATGGGCAAAAGACATGAACAGATTCTTTTCAAAAGAAGACATACTTGTGGCCAAGGAGCATACGAAAAGAAGATCAACATCACTGATCATTAGAGAAATGCAAATCACAAACAAAATGAGATACCATCTCACATCAGTCAGAATGGCTATTATTAAAAAATCAAAAAACAGATGCTGATGACATTGTGAAGAAAAAATGATGCTTATATCCTGTTGGTGGGACTGTAGCTTAGTTCAATCATTGTGAAAAGCAGTATGGCGATTCCTTGAAGAGATAAAAGCAGAACTACCATTTGACCCAGAAATCTCATTACTGCATATATACCCAGAGTAATATAAATCATTCTACCATAAAGACACTTGCATGTATATATTCATTGCAGCACTATTCACAAGAGCAAAGACATGGAATCAACCTAAATGCCCATCAAAGATAGACTGGATAAAGAAAATATGGTACATGCATGTACACCACAAAATACTACGCACCCATGAAATAGAACAAGATTATATCTTTTGCAGGAATATGGATGGAGCTGGAGGCTATTATCCTCAGCAAACTAAGGAAGAAACAGGAAACTAAACACTGCAGGTTCTTACTTATACGTGGAAGCTGAATTATGAGAACCCATGAACACGAAGGGAACAACAGATATGGGGTCTACTTGAGGGTGGAGGGTGGGAGGAGGGAGAGGAGCAGAAAAGGTAATTATTAGGTAGTGGGCTTAATACCTGGGTGATGAAATAATCTGTATAACAAACCCCCGTGACAGGAGTTCACCTATGTAACAAACCTGCCCACATCCCCTGGAACCTAAAATAAAAGTTACAAAAAAGTCATCAAAGGAAACCTAAAAATAAGGTAAATATAACATGTTGCATGAATTGGAAATAAATCTTATAAAACAGATGTCACTTATTTCCCAATTAATTTACAGATCCAATGCAGTTCTAATATAATTTCCAAAATCTATGTATGTAACTTATCAAGACGATTTTAAAATTTGTCTTGAAGTGAAAGGTTCAAAAACATCTGAGACATCTTTGAAGAAGAACAAGTTGAGACACACGCTTATTAAAGCATTGGGGTCTCATTCCCAGTAGCCTTTAGAGAAAATTATAGCTGTTAGCCTTGACAGAAAGAGTTAGACTAAGTGGCTTATTGAATTGATTCAAAGCCAATCAATCTATGTGAAAACACTGGTATTAGTAAGACATCTAAAGACTGCAAGGAAGACATAGGCTGGGATACTTTCATTAATCAGGTTTGCATATTCCAGATGATCTGAAGTCACAAAGGGTTCCCTCTTTCTTTCATGTTTAGAAAATATGCTATAGGACATTTAGAGTGAGGAAGAAAGTCTTCTCTTATTTTCTCACTAGTTAGTTCACATTGCAATCTGCTTTTCCTATGTAATTTAGCTTCTTAACAATTGCTCTGGGTACCTATAGTTCCTATTATCACTCTGGTCTCTTTTATAACTCCCAGTGCATATTAACACATAGGTATTCAGCATAATAGAATCAATGCAAGATTTAAAAGTGACGCACCAGCAGGAACCAACTGAAAATTCTACCTGGTATTCACTGTTTAGAAACAACTTCGTTGTTTCCTTTTAGAAATTGACTTTTTCCTGCCTATATTTCTTCTCTCGCTATGTTGTGGGCTTCTTTTTCTTCAGAGTTCTGCCTAAACTTCATTTCCATATTCTCCTCTTCAAATTCAAGATCCCTTGTCCCACTCCCATTTTTCAGTTTCTCATCTTGTGTATCTCATTGATTAGTAAATAAAACAGGTAGAAATAAGTAAGTTTAATAAAATATTGCTAGGAGATGTACCAAAGTTCTTTCCATGAAAGTTGATCATATGAATTGGATCATTTTTGTCACTCAAGTAAAACAGAGTCGGGAGGCCGAGGAGGGGGCGGGGTGGGGTAAAAGCACTCAGCACAAAACATTGCTCAAAAGATGTAATTCTCTGCAAGCTGGGCAGCTAAAGCTGCCTGCTATAACCTGAAACCAGTTTGATCTAACAATTGCTGAAACCTGCTGAAACTCTCTGACTAGTTTTGCCCACTGCTGTCACTTACCTATCAGAGTTTGCTAGAACCTTAAATCTTACTAGTGCTAATGAAATTTCTCAAAGAGCAATATGTAACATTTTCCCATTTCATAAAATCTTGAAACTTCTCCTTGTTATCCAGAAAGCACACTTTCACTTGTCCTAAAAAGCATGCCTCCCCAATCTGTAGATTTAGAAAAAATAATAAAAAATAAAGCTCTACTCCTTTCCCTCTACAGATCTCATGGTCTTTGGTTAAGATTCGGAAGCAGGCAAGCAGGGGTTATCTAATCTAACTAGCCTAGACTTCCATGAGAACGTTTAGAGTCTGACGCATGAGTAGGAGTTAGCCACACAAAGGGAAGAAGGATGTGTAGGAAAGGAATCTAGACAGTGAGAAAGAGTAATCTGTAGGCAAGAGCTTGACATGATTTAAGAAGTGAAAGAGTATCAGTATGACTAGAGTTTGGCATGAAACAGAACACGTGCTAACAGCTAAAGCTAAGACAATAGACAATACATTGCTCTAAAGGGCTTAGAGTTAGAATGGAAAACTTCTAGTGCGTTTCAATTTGCCTCATTTTGAGTTGTGAACACTACATGCCATTCTTCCTCCGAGGTGTTTCCAAATGGAAGTGGGAGGCCACAAAAGCAACCTAAAGTGTTTAATCTTAGAAACTTCTTGGTACCATTTGGAGATTGAATCAAAGAACTAACTTCTTCTGACTCTAAACAAAACCTCTTAATGTTAGGTTTTAACATCATATTAATATCATCAGTATCCAACCCTACAAGCAAAATGGGAATATCTGTACCAATTCAGTGTATCTTAATAATGAATACTTTTAAGCACTACCTCTCAATTCCATCTTTATCACCTTTAAAATATGCCAGATTATTTCTTTACTCTCTCATCTATATTGTCACTGTCTACAAGACAGTGAAGTATTCCGTCTAAAAGGCAATCAAGTAGGTCAAATTGAAAATGTGCCATCATGTAAATAAGCCAAAAAAAGGAAAAATGAAAAAGAGAGAGGGAGAATGTGAGCATGTGAGTGAGAGAGAAAGAAAAGTCAAGCAATTTGCTGAATTAATATTTTTGCTTTATTTTTCTTCAATGATCATAGTAATGTATATAGATGTATATAGAGAGTTGTATATGTATATTTATGTATACAAATATGTATTTATTTGTATAGACCCAGCCTTAGAAACAAACTACATGAAAGATATTATCACATACCTTTGATCCATTTGTGTGATCTTCAAATTACTTGTCTAATTTTACTGAATAGAAGCATGAATTTAAATATACAGAAATACACAAAATAAAAGATATATAAAGCTAATAAAGTGTTCACCCTAAAATTGCATTACATGAAAAATACCATAATACATATGTTGTACATACAACATACAAAATCAAGAATTTTCATAAATGCCATTTTTTTGCTAGAAATGCATCCAGAAATAGATTCATCAGTTGAAGTACCTAAGCAAAAATATTTTATTTTCAAGATTTTGTTAAATAAGTAATTATTTTTTATTACAATACATCTATTTTTACATTCAGTTTATATTTCAAAACTTGAGAAGGATAAAAAATTATTTGGCTTTTGGCTTGTGATAATAATACAGCAAGTGAAAATTCCTTAAGAATGTACTAACTCTGCAATAACAATAAAAAGTCTAAGAAACAAGCCATTTCTCCATTACTCACTTTAAAAGACGTCCAGATAGCAATTGTCTCATGTTTGGTAACCATCAGCTGAGTTTGCTGAAAACACAGACAACAAATAGAAACTTTTCCAGTGCATCAGAGTAAATCGACAATTCCATCTCACAAGATTTTCAAAACAGATAATCAAGAATCCTCTAAATGATTACTTAAGTCAAAGAATCCAGCTCTTACAATGAATGGAGACAGAGGGATTTCTATGTACTTTGCATTCCATAAAAGTTAAATTAAATAGCTACGCCAAGGTATCTCTTGATGAAAAACAAAGATATGAAAACATTCACAGAAGTTTCCACCCAAAGTTTGTTTCAGACGTATCTGGATGAATATTCCAATAACTTTGTAAAAGATTATAGTGCAAGAGGTGAGAATAAACTTAAGGTATCAAGGAATTCTATTTCATAGGGGATAGTTACCTTACATTTTAATCATGTTGTGATATGAGTCCACTATCTAAATCGATCCTAAATTAGGATAACTAATCAGATCCTAATTTAATCTGCCACTCACTGCACGCTACTTTGCCTTTACACTTACATTTTTAGTGTTCCTCCAAATGAAGCATTTGTAGGGAAAGTATTCTATAAGTAGATACTTCTGCCTAGATTTATTTTTTCTATATGCTTCCAAAGGTATCCACCATGCCTCTTACAGGAATCCCATTTTGAAACATGTTATTAAAGAGACAACTCATTTCTAGTCATCTCTCTGCAGGTCTCCAGCAGCTCTGCTATGACGTAGGTGAATCATCCTCCTCCCCAAATTGTTTTATTTTCCTTAGTATGTGCTAGTCATGTTTTGTGAAAAACTCATTCCTAAACTTTCTTGTTCAGGAAACAAGAAATATTTTGTTATTATTGAGCTCATTGAAAAATTTCTGAATATTAAAAAATATCATATTTCAAGATCCTTTTGTAAATCTTAAATGAGCCTTAGAGTTGGTGAAGGACATTTGTAAAATATAATGCTTTATTCTGAAGAGAGAGGAAAATCTTAGCATTTTCTTTCTTTTTCTATCTTCCTGAACCATCTTATCCATCTTATGTTGTGGGTTAGTTTTAGAGGCTTCTTTGCAGCTATGAAAAGGACTATGACTTCTACTTCTAAGTCCCTTTTCTAGCACTAAACTTCTTCCCAAAATAATCTTTCTAATTTCCTAGTGAACTAAAATTGTCTCATTTTTCCTTATCTCAAAATGGAGAGAAGCGTTAGTAGTAATATGTACTAAGTAAAATTTGTTATATCTTTCACACGTAATGTCACATAGATTCTATCCAAACTGTTTGTATGTGTTTCCATCTATATCCTTCCTATTATCTAAATCTTTTAAAACCTTGTGTTTATTCATATATTTTTAATTGATACATAAAATCGTTGTATTTACCATGCACAGTGTGATAGGTTTTTTGACCCCTCACTTTACAGTGAGAAAAACTACATGACTCCGATTTTAAATGTGGTGTACTCCATGTGGTATGTATTTGGAATAGAATAAATGCCATTTTTGCACTTGATTTCCATGTAACATAGTACATTAGCTTTTAAAGATTTAACTTTTGAATATTTGACTCCTGAAAAATCTATGGCATGTAAAGGTATTATGGGTTCACAATTCTGATGCTGCTATACATGTATTCTAAACATTTTAATTGAACAATTGATGGCTAATGGTAAGAGCCAGGTTTCTCATTGTTACTCTAAGCATTTTCAGATAAGCAAGGAGGGGAAGATAAAATGATTCGAGTAATGAATTAGAGTTGAAGACATCAGTATGAATTCATGGTTAGCTTAATATAGATACAGATGGATACATATATAAATATTTATAGATACGTGTATATAATTGGGTTAGTATGCACACATATATTTCTTTCCTTTGTTATCTGAGAGGGCTTAGAAGTAATAGCACTCCAGTAGCAACAAGAACAACTAGAACCCAAATCTTGGTTTCTAAAATCATTTTCCAATGAAATGAATGAATGTGGTGCCTTTGAAGAAATGAGTGTAGTTGAGTGTAGGACTGAGGCAAGAAATCTACAAGATGATCCATGAGCATCTTCTAGTGCCAGAAAATAAGGGAGTGTCCCCATCCCCATTAAAAAATTGATGATGGTATGTCAAAGAGGACCAGGAGCTAACTGAAGCTAGAATGATGGCCAAAGCTGGAACAACTTGAGAACAAAATGAAGTAGTATTATAACCCAAAATATAAAGTGAATATTCATGAGTCCAAATGGATCTAAATAAATGATTGAATAAGTAAATAAATTGTTATGAAAAGACTAAAATTTGCAGTCTCATTTACCATGCAAAATAATTCCAAATAATTTCTGTGATATGCTCCCTTTAGGAGGTAGAGTATAACTATGCACTGCAGAAGTATGGGCTGAGCCTAGTGACTTAATTCCAATGACTATGGTATGGAAAGGGAAGGAGGAAGACTAGTTTTATAGTAGAGAAACCTGAAAAATACTGCCTGACCATGTGATCAAAGTCAACATCATAAATGATAAACCATGTTGATAGTACGTACAGATAAATTTCAATGGGGAGGTATTTTACAAAATACCTGAGTAGTGCTCCTGAAAACTGTCAAGGTCATCTAATACAAGGAAATTCTGAGAAACTGTTACAACTAAGAGGAGCCTAAGGAGACATGACAACTTAATGTAATGTGGCATCCTGGATTGATCCTGGATAGACCATAAAAAAGACATTCAGTAAAACTATGAAAATCTATGTAGGGACTTTAATTAATAATAACTTATCAATATTGATTCATTAGATGTAACAAATTTACCCTACTAATGTAAATGTGACTAACAGTAGAAACTGGGTGGGGATATATAGAAACTGTAATAATTTCTCAATTTTTCTGTAAATCTAAAACTGTTCTTTTAAAAAGTCTATTTTTTATGTGGGCATATGAGACAAAAAAATCACAGTGTGTAGTAATTTGCAAGTTTCTGCCATAACGATAACACTGGTACATGGGCTATGAAGATGATGTGGGGAAAGCATGTGCCCTAGGTAATGACAGTGCCAAACTTATCACCACATACATTGGTACAGCTTTGTCTTGCCTTCCTTGAGATCTGCTACTAGAGTATGCTGGTCTTTGAGAACTTGTCCAATCTCTGGATCTATTTTTTAAAAAATGTCAAAGGTCCATCCACCATAATAAATAATCATATTCAGGAACTAAGCATATTAGAAAAAAATACGTAGCAGCTCAGGACCATCAGCAGAAGGTGGTAGAGATTGTGGTGAACTGGACAACACATGGTCTGCTTTGTCTCCTAATAATTCAGAATATCTTATGACACAGAACTTGGCAAGCCAAATTCTGTGGAATGCCAGTTTGGACCACCATCCTCCTAAGAGGAATTTTGTTTTATCTGCTATAGTAAACTCTGACACCACAGGTATTCGACTTTTAATTAAGTTCATTGCTCCATCTGTGGCTACTTTCCTTCAATTAGGGTTGGATAATCAATGTTGGACCATATGATCATATGCCACGTTTTAGCTTTCTTATATCTGGGATGGTGGAGAGTTGGGAAATACAACAATGCTATTCAATAAATATGATTCAAAAGCTAAATTGTTCTTCAATTTTACATTACGCCCAATTGAAAAGAAATGCAACAAAACAGAGACTAAAAGAAATTAAGGGAGTAAATTGTTAGTCACTGCCTCATTTCTACTACATTCCTCCAGCTACCTGTAATTGGCTTAATAGGTGGGCTAAGCCTGAGCTTGAGTCTGACGAAGTTCTTTTTTTTTTATTATTATTATTATACTTTAAGTTTTAGGGTACACGTGCACAATGTGCAGGTTAGTTACATATGTATACATGTGCCATGCTGGTGTGCTGCACCCATTAACTCGCCATTTAGCATTAGGTATATCTCCTAATGCTATCCCTCCCCACTCCCCCAACCCCACAACAGGCCCCAGAGTGTGATGTTCCCCTTCCTGTGTCCATGTGTTCTCATTGTTCAATTCCCATCTATGAGTGAGAACATGCGGTGTTTGGCTTCTTGTCCTTGCGATAGTTTACTGAGAATGATGATTTCCAATTTCATCCATATCCCTACAAAGGACATGAACTCATCGTTTTTTATGGCTGCATAGTATTCCATGGTGTATATGTGCCTCATTTTCTTAATCCAGTCTATCATTGTTGGACATTTGGGTTGGTTCCAAGTCTTTGCTATTGTGAATAGTGCCGCAAGAAACATACGTGTGCATGTGTCTTTATAGCAGCACGATTTATAGTCCTTTGGGTTTATATACCCAGTAATGGGATGGCTGGATCAAATGGTATTTCTAGTTCTAGATCCCTGAGGAATCGCCACACTGACTTCCACAATGGTTGAACTAGTTTACAGTCCCACCAACAGTGTAAAAGTGTTCCTATTTCTCTACATCCTCTCCAGCACCTGTTGTTTCCTGACTTTTTAATGATTGCCATTCTAACTGGTATGAGATGGTATCTCATTGTGGTTTTGATTTGCATTTCTCTGATGGCCAGTGATGATGAGCATTTTTTCATGTGTCTTTTGGCTGCATAAATGTCTTCTTTTGAGCAGTGTCTGTTCATATCCTTCACCCACTTTTTGATGGGGTTGTTTGTTTTTTTCTTGTAAATTTGTTTGAGTTAATTGTAGATTCTGGATATTAGCCCTTTGTCAGATGAGTAGGTTGCGAAAATTTTCTCCCATTTTGTAGGTTGCCTGTTCACTCTGATGGTAGTTTCTTTTGCTTTGCATATGTAGAAAGCTGAAACTGGATCCCTTCCTTACACCTTATACAAAAATTAATTCAAGATGAATTAAAGACTTAAACGTTAGACCTAAAACCATAAAAACCCTAGAAGAAAACCTAGGCATTACCATTCAGGACATAGGCATGGGCAAGGACTTCATGACTAAAACACCAAAAGCAATGGCAACAAAAGCCAAAATTGACAAATGGGATCTAATTAAACTAAAAGAGTCTGATGAAGTTCTTGAGGTAACAGCGGCAGGATAAATAAAACGACAAACACTAAATCAGACTCCCTCAGAACCAGGTTCCACCAACCCAGTCAGTGGCCTGCTGAGCTTCTGGAACCTTACAACATTTTCTTGCCTTGCACTCTGTTTTGGCAACCCAAGCTTCTCACTATTTCTTGTTTCCTCCTAACTACATGCCCTGATGTATTCTTTAGATGTGATAACTGGGCTTGGGTTTCTGGTTTTGACCCTTGGCTCCCCTCCTTGACTATTAGCTGTACTTGTCCCTTGCACTGTGTCTGCCTCTGACTATTCAGAATGACCTCTAGTCTGTTTCTAAAATAACCTCAAGATCTTCTATTCAGCGCTAAAAACAAGAAACTTGGCATACTGAGTCGCAGATATTCTGGAAGGGTTATATGTTGAATAGACATAGGAGAGGTATATTGAAGGCAAGCTGGATAAGCTAAAGTGGATTCCCAACTTGAGGAGCAAAGCCTGAACTCAAGCCTACCCTATCCATGTTTTTACCCTTTTTTATCTAGGTTAGAAAATTTTTATATAATTTTAAAGTTCTCTATCTGTCTATCTTTCTATCTATCTGTCATCGCCTGCATTCCCTATTGTTTTAAAACTTTCTAAAAATACTATAGTAAAATATACATAACAGCATTTATGATTTTAATGATTTTTAGGTTTATAGTTTAGTGGGCATTAAGTATATTCACGTTGTTGTGCAACTATCACCACTAACCATCTCTAGAACCTTTATATCTTCCCAAATTGAAACTCTGTACCCATTAGACAATAACTGTTTACTCCCTTCTTTCCCAGCCCCGGACAACCACCATTCTGTTTCTCTGTAGGTATGAATTTGACTACTTTAGATACTTAATAAAGTGGAATCATATAATATTTGTCCTTTTGTGACTGGCATATTTCACCTTGCATAATGTCTTCAAGGTTTATTCATATTGTAGTTTGTGTCTGAATTTCCTGCCTTATTAAGGCTGAATAATATTGCACTGTATATATATATATATGCATATATATGCATATACATATATGCACACACACATATACTGTGTGTGTATATATACGTATATATTGCACCGTATGTGTATATATATATACAACCCAAATGTTCATTGATGGATAAATAGTTAGACAATATATGGTGTGTGTGTGTGTATATAAATATGGTATACCATATATATATACCATATATACACACACACACACCATATATATATACACCATATATATGGTATGTATATATATACACACACACACATATATATGCCATATATATGGTGTACATATACACACACACACACATATATCTATATATACACACCATATGTTGTCTAACTATCCATCGATGAACATTTGGGTTGTTTTCACCTTTTGGCTATTGTGAATAATGCTGTTATGATCATTGGTGTCCAGATGTCTGAGTCTCTGCTTTCAATTATGTTGGGTGTACACCTAGAAGTGAAATTACTATTTCATATGGTAATTCTTTTTTTTTGAGGAACTATCATACTTTTCCACAGATGCTGCATTATTTTATATTCCCACCAGCAATGCACAAGAGTTCCAATTTCTCCCTCCACATTGTCACCAACACTTGTTATTTTCTGGATTTGTATTTGTTTGTTTTGTTTATTACTTTGTTTTCTAACAGGCTTCCTAAGGATATTGAAGTGTTATCTCAAGGTAGTCTTAATTTGAATTTCCATAGTGTTTAATGATGTTGGGACAACTTTACTGTTTGTATTGGTCATCTGTATATCTTCTTTGGAGAAATATCTATCCACGTCTTTTGCCCATTTAAAAAATTGGGTTGCTTTCATTGTTGTTAAGTTGTAGGAGTTTTAATGTATTCTGGATAATAACCACTTATCAGATGCATGATTTGAAAATATTTTCTTCTATTCCATAGGTTGCTGTGACGGTGTCCTTTGATGCACAAAAGTATTATATAAATTTACTCTGTTGATAGTGTTCTTTGATGCACAAAAGTGTTTAATTTTGATACAGTCCAATTTACCCTTTTTTTCTTTTTTGTTGTGTGTGATTTTGGTGCCATATGTGTTAAAACTTTTGTAATATTAGATCTTTCTCCAATATGATCTGCAGAATTTATACTATCTTATGTTCTAGACTTTAAGGAAAATGTATTTTTATGAGGATTAAAATATTGAGAAACAAAATGCAAGGAGTTCCAGGATCCATCTGGGGATTGTTCCCTTGCTCATAGGTGCTTGTTATATGATTCAAGTACCAGTAGCTCATAAGAAAAAGACACAGTTACTAAATAAGCCCTCCGAGGAAATGCAAAGTTCCCTATCTCTCCTGAAATTCCCCTGCTAGGAATTATTGGATATGGATTGTTACGGAAAGAAGGATAGTATGGTTAAAAATATTGCTATAAAAAGTATTTTATATTATATAAAAATTCAAAAATATTATCATTCCGAGTGAGCTTGGAATGTATCATTTCCTAACTCCATGGTGCCAGTCATCATGAGACCTTTAAATTCTCCCAAGATTCTGTATTGCTGACCGGTTTTCGTCCTTCTAAAAGGATGGAAATTTCTCTAAAAGTCTAAGGAGGCCACAGCCACTGGGGGTATATGCTGCTCATAGCAACAAGAGTTATTTTTTATTTTTTATTTTCCTGTAAAAATAGTGAGTAAATAATGCCAGATACCATATGCAAACACTGAATTAATGAAAAGAGCTAGTGACAAAGATGCTTTACATATAAATTTTTCTTGTTTTCGTACATGTAAGTATTTACTCTTCTAAAAGGTAGTAATGCCTTTGTCACCAAGTCTGGTTCCAAAATCAGCCCCCTCTCTATTACACCACAGAATCTTGCCAGAATCATTCAAATCAATTTCATAGGAATTCATCAACAAACATCTATTAATCTCTCTGCTGGAAACTTCAGGCAAATGCATCTTTTTGGGATTTTGCCAAGCACTGATTCATGAAAATACAGAGTTGGAACTGAAAAAGTTACAAATCATTTGTGTCTCACTTGGGAAGAGTGACATGTGTTAGACTGATAGCATAGTTCTTCCTACATGGTTGTGAAAATTCTCTCCAAGCACGTAGTCTGCATCTACTCCAGTAGTAAAGCTAATTGTTTGGAAAAACCTGTTGAGACCAAGGCAGAGCTTAGTCTGTAATAATTTGACTGATTGCATATCTTATAGCCCTGGGTCTTGAAACTAAGTTGTACTGCCATGAGAAACACCTACACTTCCCCAATTTTTAAAATTTTTTAAAAATTCCTTCCTTCCTTCCTTTCTTTCTTGGCTGTTTCTGGCCAAAATGCAGAATTTGCATTTGCCAATCTGAAATCAAATCATATATAATTAGAAACCAGTTGGATGTTGAGAAAAAGCAGAACTGGGACACTTTATGAGATATCAAAGACTGATATCTGAAAGTCTTTAAATTCTGTAGATAAAATTTCAGTGCAAGGGATGATAGTATTCATGATTCCAGGTTCTATTGCTATCCAATTTAAGAAATTAAAGTGAATTTAACTCCTTTTGGAAACAAAGCTGGATGCATTTACTGTACACATGGCTAATTTTACACTCTGATAGCAAAATACTCAAGCAGCTTGATTGAAAAGAGAAACCATTTGTAAAACCAACAGTATTGGAAACCACCTGGATGATTCTCTTGTCTTAGTAAGCCTGAGGGCAAAAGAGTAGGATAAATACAGCATTTCTGCTACCCTGTGTTTGGTAGCTAAACTATTATTATCTTTATTTATTTATCCTATTATAATATTTGTGACTCAAAGAAAGGGTAGAACTTAATTAAAGAGAAAAATTAGCATCAATAACAATCACTTTCCAAGGTATAATGGTTCAGAAACAGAGGCGTTAGAAATCCATCTGCAATGGTTTGAATAATTGTCCTCTCTAAAACTTATGTTGGGCCAGGCATGGTGGCTCATGCCTGTAATCCCAGCACTTTGGGAGGCTGAGGAGGGAGGAACACCTCAGGTCAGGAGTTTGAGACCAGCCTGGCCAACATGGTGAAACCCTGCCTCTACTAAAAATACAAAAATTAGCCAGGCATGGTGGCAGGCGCCTGTAATCCCAGCTACTTGGGAGGCTGAGACAGGAGAATTGCTTGAATCTGGGAGGCAGAGGATGCAGTGAGCTGAGATCACGCCACTGCACTCCAGCCTCCAGCCTGGGCAACAAACAGCAAAACCGCTTCTTTAAAAAAAAAAAAAAAAAGAAACTTATGTTGAAATGTAATCCCCAATGTGGCAATACTGAAAAGTGGGACTTTTAAGAAGTGATTGGGTAACATGGCTGGGCGCAGTAGCTCACACCTGTAATCCCAGCCCTTTGGGCAGCCGAGGCAAGAGGATCACCTGAGGTCAGGAGTTCAAGACCAGCCTGGCCAACATGGTGAAACCCTGTCTCTACTAATAATAAAAAATTAGCTGAGCATGGTGGCACGTGCCTGTAGTCCCAGCTACTTGGGAGTCTGAGGCAGGAGAATCGCTGGAACCTGGGAGGTGGAGGTTGTAGTGAGCTGAACTCAAGCCACTGCACTCCAGCCTGGAGACAAAGTGAGACTCCATCTCAAAAAAAAAAAAAAAAAAAAAAGAAGTGATTGGGTAACGAGAGTTCTGCCCTCATGAATGGATGAATCCACTCATGAATTAATTGATTGATGAATGTGTTAATGGATTAATTGATTATTATAGGACTGGGACTGGTGGCTTTAGAAGGTAAGCAAGAGGGACTAGAGCTGGCATGCTCAGCCCTCTTGCCACGTAATGTCCGGTGCTGCTTTGGAACTCTGCAGGGAGTCCACACCAGCAACAAAGCCCTTATCAGATGCAGCCCCTCAACCTTGGAGTTCTCAGCCTTCATAACTATAAGTATTCACTTATTTTCTTTATAAATTACCCAGTTTTTATAAATCAACAGAAAATAAATTAAGACACCACCTAAATACCAACTCAACTGTGCAGGTGAACAATGAGCACACTCATCGGAATAGCTGAAATAAAAAACCAGACAATTCCAACTATTGGTGAAGATGTGAAGCAACTGGAACTCTCAGACTTTGCTGATAGGAGTGTAAATAATACAGTTTGGAAAACTGGCTGCATCTACCAAAGCAGACATACACATTACCTTTGACCCAGTAAGTCCCTTATGTAAACTCGACAGAAAATGTGCGCATATATTCCTAAAAACACACATAGTAGAATGTTAATAGCAGTACTCTCTGTGGTGGTCCTAGATTAGAAAATTACCCAAAAGTCTGCCAACAATAAAAAATATAAATCAAATATGATATATCATATAAAGGAATACTATATAGCATTGCGGAAACATTGAGAATAAGCTATTTATAATTATACACAAAAATATTAATGAATCTTACAAGCATATTGTTGAGTTTAAAGAGCCAGGCACAAAAACCCACATACTGTATGATTCAATTTCTTAACAAACAAAAACAGGTAAAAACAATGTATGCTTTTAAAAATCAGAATCATGGTAACCCTAGAGACACAGGATGTACTGGTAATATTCTGTTCCTTGATATGGGAGCTAGTTCAGTTTGTAAAAACTCTTCCTGAGATTGAAATATGTGCACTTTTAAGTTATATGTTACATTCAATAAAAATCTTTTAAAAATAATGAGTAAACATTCTCTGAGGTATAGCATAGAATGTGCAGAAATAGGAAAGACAGTTCTTCATGGAACATGGACCTGGGGATAGGATTGAGGGTGAATGTGTGTGGAAAAACATTGGGATTACAAAATACAGGGCAGTGTCACAATTTAGAGACACTAAGCTAAGGTGCAGCTGAAAACATATGTGTGGGAGTTGGTCCAGATTCTCCGAGAAGCAGACATCAAGATAGGATTGGGCATGCAAGAAGTTTATTAAAGTAAGTGTATGTGAGAGGAAATGGGCAGGCAGCTGGGAGAGGCTGACGAAGACATCAGACCATGATGCGGGATTGACCTTGAGTGAAGGGGGAAGTGAATGTAGGTTGGGTGGAACATCTTGGACTGCAGTGCAGTCCAAGTCAAGGGAACTTTTCCAAGTCAAGGGAAAGTTCAGTAAGGTCACTGGGGAATCCTAGCGTCCAAGTCACCTGTTAGAGGAAACCTGCGTCTCCCAGGAAGGGGGTCTATGTTAGTATTCCGCTGTGCTTCTTTATCAGTTAGGAACAATGCTTGGGAAGCTTAGTCTTGGGACAAAAGTAATGATGAATTTTAAAGCATAACGTAAGAGCCACCAGTCAATTATGCTCCTTGTAGTCAGGGATCCAGAGGTACATTTTCTTGACTGCCACAACAAGAAGACAAAGCCTGTGACAATGGCCTGCTGGTAAAAAGCCTCTCTAAACTAAAAGCTTTGATTTTTAGTATTTGACAATTTCCTTGGTGTAAATATTTTCACTACGCTGTTTTTCAAGTTAAAAATGGTTTTGCAAATGGTTGGTAAAATTTCTGAATGTCTGATAATCCACTCTCATGACATAGTATCAGCCAGCTCCAGCATACCACTCCTTGTAAAGTTTGACTCTACAGGCAAAACAAAAGCTAATGTTTATCACAGCAAAAACTTTAGAAAGTGTTCACAATAGAAAGTCTTATGTTTTACTTTTTCCTAAAGTAAAATGATTGTCTAAAAGCTACTGATGGGGACAGGAGGCAGAGAAATTCTGGGCAGAAAAGGGCAGATCCCTGGTGAAGCTTCAACCTCAAGCCTAAAACCCTGAGACCACAGCCCAAAGTGAGAACTTATAACCCTATTTTCCCACTCAAATGTTGCCTTTTCCTAAGCCACCCATGGCCCTGCTCCACCCCATCATGTACCTATAAAGACCCTGGACTCAGCAAGCAAAGCAGAGAAGCAGCTGGATATTGAGGACTATGGCTAAATGTCAGAGCGAAGTGGCTGGACTTCAAAGGGACAGCTTGATGGCATAACTTTGGAGAAGAATCCTGCCTGAGACAGCTGGACTTCAGAGGAAGATTATCTTCCTGCCCTGTTCCCTTTTCAGCTCCTCTTCCCACTGAAGGCCACTTTCATCAGCAATAAAATCACACACATTTAACATCCTTCAATTCGTTTGTGCAACCTCATTTTTCCTGGATGCTGAAGAAGAGCTTGGGAGCCATAAGTGTGGATACAAAAGGCTGTCTAAGGCAGAGGACCCACTGAGCTGTTAACACTTAAGCGGTCTGTGGACAGCAGAGCTAAAAGAGCACGGTAACATGCTTTCTGAAGCTTCAAGGGTCACAGGCACCCCCCTGTAGATGCTGCTGCTGTGGGGCCTGCACAGAGTTTGCCCCTGCCGGTACCCAAAAGTGCTCACCCCAAATCCTGCCCGCTCACCTGTGTGCTCCCTCCTGCAGTAAGTCTGAGTAAGTGGAGTTCACTCATGCCAGCACTGAAGTGGACAGCTGTTTCCAGCACTCCTGCAATCCAGTTCTCGCCTCATCACTCACGCACACCCTTCTGCAAGGAGTTAAGAGCTGCTGGCTGAGTAAATGAGGCACCCCTGTTGTGAATCCTGCGAAGGGGTCAGCAAAATATCCTGCTTCATGTGGGGGCCTGTACAGGATACATAAGAAGAGTGAGTAAATGCGGATTAGCTGGATCTGTCTCTTCACTTCTTTTCCAAGATTTCTTGTCCTCAGACTTTCCTCTGAGCTATGCCATTTGCAGGGGACAGGATGCAACCCTGTTACCTCTCTCTTTCTGGTGCAAGGAATGTTGGCTCTGTTTACCTTCATGGGGGTCTGGCCTTCGTGTCAGACCAGAATAAAGTCCTGGGGCAACTGTAGGCATCTGGCCAAGGTCACTACTCAGTGTTGTCAGAAGGCCCCTAGAGGGGCTCCAGTCCCCAACTGCCCATTAGGATATTAACCAAGACCCTAGACTTTTCTATGGTATCTTTCCTTTTCTTCTTTCACAGTTTGACATGACTCCTATCTCTATTTTCGTAATAATAAGAGTTTTACTGCAAACTGCAGACATTTTACTAGATAGAATGAGCTTTTGGCCCAGCCATCAGATATGCAATTCAGAACAATGTGATTTCCATCTGTACTAGTCAGGGTTCTCTGAGAGACAGGACTAATATGATACATTGTGTATATGAAACCAAGTTTATTAAGTAATATTGACTCACACGATCACAAGGTGGAGTCCCACAGTAGGCCATCTGCAAGCCAGTCCAAGTCTGAAAACCTCAAAAGTAAGGAAACCAACAGTACAATTTTCAGCCTGTGGCCAAAGGCCTGAGAGCCCCCGGCAAACCACTGTTGTAAGCCCAAGAGTCCAAAAGCTGAAAAGCTGAGAGTCCAATGTCCAAGGGCAGGAAGCAAACAGCATGAGAGAAAGATGGAGGCCAGAAGACTTAGCCAATCTCATCCCTCCATATTCATCTGCCAACTTTTATCCTAGCCATGCTGGCAGCTGATTAAATAGTGCCCACACAGACTGAAGGTTGGTCTGCCTCTCCCAGTCCACTGACTCAAATGTTAATCTTGTTTGGCAACACCCTCACAGACACACCCTGGAACAATACTTTACATCCTTTAATCCAATCAAAATTTGATACTCGATATTAACCATCACAAGTCCACCTCTTGTCAACTTGAACCTATATACATCTCCTGAAATTATACATAATCTTCAAATAAAGACAATAATAAGGTCATAATTATGCCTTACATAATAGAGCTATCCTTTGTACAACCAGAAACACACCAATCCCCAATCTAAATGCTATTACATAAAGTTAATAACACTTAGATGCAGATATGACGTCAATAAACCTTATGTCACATGATAAAGAAAAAAAGAAAATGAAAATGTTTTCTTAGTACAAGTGTATACGTGCACAAACATGTTCTTAACAAAATAAGGAGAAAATACTTATGACAATTACAGTCCTCATTTCTGCATCTAGTCATGCGTTCATATCTGGTATTGATGACTACCTTCTTCTACTACCCATTCTATATTCCCTTTGTCTTCAGCAAGCACTTCAGCAGATTGTGGTTTTTTACCTGGCAGAGTGACCCAAACCTTTATTCTTGAAGGATCTGGGCCATTTGTAGTCCTGTCTGGGTTGGTCTGTTGTAGTTTCTCATTGACCTTTATCATAGGGCATAGTAATACTAACAGACACCCTAAGGGATCTCCTATATTCCATGAGTACTCTTCCTTACCTCCATTGTGGAGTAGTAGGCTGATTTCATCTTGATAGTCTGGGTCAGTCACCCCAGCCAACAGTGTAACTCTTTTCTTAGCCTGTTGACTTAGAGGTAGGAGGAGCCCAAGGTGGCCAGGTGACAATCTTAACTTCCAGTTTAATGAAATCATAGTTGTGTCTCCTGGCGACAGCATTCCTCCCTCTAGAACTAAGACCTCTAGGCCGGCAAAACATAATGTCATGGGAACAGGAAGCAAAATTTTGCTAGTGGGTCACTAGGGGTGATGATGAGTGGTGCCACTTCCACTTCCATCCCTTGATTTCTGGACCTGTGAATCCTGGCTATGGGAGAAACTGTACCATATATTGGACACTAAATCAGAGCATACACAACCTTCTGAAGAACTTTGCCTCAGCCATGCAAAGTATTGTCACCTAGTTGGCATTGTAATTGTGACTTCAAAAAGCCATTCTAGTGTTCTATCAATCCAGCTGCTTCAGGATGATGGATAACATGGTAAAACCAGTGAATTCCATGAGCGTGAACCCACTGTCACACTTCTTTAGCTGTAAAGTGAGTGCCTTGGTCAGAGGCAATGCTGTGTATAATACCATGATGGTGGATAAAATATTTTGCGAGTCCACAGATGGTGGTCTTGGCAGAAACATTGGTGTAGGATAGGAAACCCATATCCCAAGTAAGTGTCTATTCCAGTGAGGACAAACTGCTGCTCTTTCCATGATGGAAGAGGTCCAGTATAATCAACTTGCCACCAAGTAGCTTGCTGAACACCCCAAGAAATGGTGCCATATTGAGGGCTCATAGTTGATCTCTGATGCCGGCAAGTTGGGCACTCAACAGTAGTCGTAGCTGTGTCAGCCTTAGTGAGTGGAAGTTTGTGTTACTGAGCCCACGTGTAACCTTCATCCCTGCCACCATGGCCACTTTGCTCATGGGCCCATTGGGCAATGACAGGGTGGCTGGGGAAAGAGGCTGAGTGGTATCCACAGAACAAGTCATCCTAGCCACCTGATTATTAAAATGCTCCTCTGCTAAGGTCACCCTTCAGTGAACACTCACATGAGATACAAATATCTTTACAGTGTTTGACCACTCAGAGAGGTCCACACACATATGTCTTCCCCAAATTTCTTTGTCACCAATTTTCCAATCATGCTTCTTCCAAGTCCTTGACCATCTGGCTCAACCATTGGCTACAGCCCATAAACCAATATATACTTGCACATCTGGCCATTTCTTCTTCCAAGCAAAGTGCACACCCAGGTACACTGCTTGAAGTTCTGCTCACTGGGAAGATTTCCCTTTGCCATTGTCCTTTAGGAATGTCCTGGAAAGGGGCTGTAGTGCTGCAGCTGTCCACATTCAGGTGGTGCCTGCATATCATGGAGAGCTATCTGCAAACAGGGACATTGTCTTCTCTTCCTCTATCAATTGATCATAGGGAACTCCCCATGAGGCCATCGCTGAAGGCTGGAGGACAGAAGGGAGGGTGACAGGAGTGGGGACCATGGTCATTGGAGCCACTCTTTCATGTAACTTGCTTGTGACCTCAGGACTTGCTCAAGCCCGATCACATATACACCACTTCCATTTAATGATGGAATGCTTCTGTGCATACCTCACTTTGTGGCTAAATGGATCAGGAAGCACCCAGTTTATGATAGGCATTTCAGGTCGCATGGTGACTTGATAACCTATAGTCAAATGTTCAGTTTCTACCAAAGCCCAGTAACAGGCCAAAAGCTGTCTCTCAAAAGAAGAGTAGTTATCTGCAGAAGATGGCAGGTCCTTGCTCCAAAATCTTAGAGGCCTTTGCTATGATTCACCTATAGGGGCCTGCCAAAGCTCCAAACAGCATCCCTATCTGCCACTGACACCTCAAGCACCATTGGGTCTGCTGGGTCATATGGCCCAAGTGGCAGAGCAGCTTGCACAGCAGCCTAGACTTGTTGCAGAGCCTTCTCTCGTTATGGACCCCATTCAATTCTAGGAGCCTTCCAGGTCACTCAATGAATGGGCTGGAGTAAGACACTCAAATGAGGAATGTGTTGCCTCCAAAATCCAAATAGGCCTACTGGCATTATGCCTCTTTATTGGTTGTAGGGGCGGCCAAATGCAGCAACTTATCCTTCACTTTAGGAGGAATATCTCAACAGGTCTCACACCACTGGACCCCTGGAAATTTTGCTGAGGTAGAAGTTCCCTGAATTTCAGTCAGATTTATTTCCCATCCCCTGGCATGCAAATATCTCACCAATAAGTCCAGTGTGTTTGCTACTTATCACCTACTGGATCCAGTCATCCTAATATCATCAATGTAATGGACCAGTGTGATATCTTGTGGAAGGGAAAAGGGATTAAGATATCTGCAAACAAGATTATGACGCAAAGCTGGAGAGTAATATACCCCTGAGGTAGGGCAGCTGAAGGTGATTTGCAAGCTGAAGGCAATTTGCTTCTGGTGGTCCTTGTGGACAAGAATGGAGGAAAAGGCATTTGCCAAATCAGTGGTTGCATACCAGGTACCAGGAGGTGTGTTAATTTGTTCAAGCAATGAAACCACATCTGGTACAGCAGCTGAAATTGAAGTCACCATTTGATTAAGATCACAGTAATCCGCTGTCGTTCTCCAAGATCCATCTATCTTCTGTATGGGCCAAATAGGAGAGTTGAACAGGGATCTGCGTCTTTCAAATCCTTCATGGTGGCACTGATCTCTGCAATCTCTTCAGGGATGAAATATTGTTTTTGACTTACTATTTTTTTAGGTAGAGGCAGCTCCAATGGCTTCCATTTGAGCTGCCTTTCATTTTCCACCATAATAACCCTCACCCTACCAGTAGGGAGCCAATGTGGGGATTCTACCAGCTGCTAAGTATGTCTATGTGAATTATGCATTCTGGCACTGGGGAAATGACCACAGGATGAGTCTGGGTACCCATTGGACTGACTGGAAGTGAGACATTAGCTAAAACTCCATTCATTACCTGACCTACATAAGCCCCTACTTTAACTGGAGGACCACAATGGCATTTTGGGTTCCCTGGAATGAAAGTCAGCTAAGAGCCAGTGACCACTATTCCCCAAATAATCTGATCATTTTCCTTTCTGTAATGCACAGAAAGGCTACAAGAGGTGAACCCCAGAGGCCCCTCTAGTAATGGAGCCAGCTCCCTCTTGCCTGCTCCTCTTGGTCCACCCCATCCTCCCTATCCAGTTTATCTCTCTTGTTTGCTCCCTCCTAGAAATCCTCACCCTAGATAAGCCCCAGTCCCACTCTTGCCCCTCCAACAGATGCCTGGTGAATTTGGCCCCAGTAAGATCCAGGTCCCCTTCCCTCTACAGGACGTAAGGCCAATTAAGGGGGATCTTGGCAAGTTTTCACATGATGCTGACAAATGTATAGAGGCTTTCCAGAATTTAACTCAAGTATTTGAACTCTCCTGGAAAGATGTTATGTTACTTTTGAATCAAACCCTGACTAACACTGAGAAGCAGGCTGCTCTGAAAGTGACAGAGAGATTTGGGGAATGAGCTTTCTATCACATACAGTGTCAGGGAAGGGGTCAAACTTTATCCAACTAGAAGAGAAGCAGTACCATTGGATAACCCTAAATGGGATCTCACTGACAAGATGGGAGAATGGAAGAGGAGACACTCTCAGGTGTGCATAATGGAGGGATTATGTAGGACTAGAACTAAGCTTCTCAATTATTCTAAGTTATCCATGATAGACCAGGGATTTGATGAGAATCCCACTGCTCTCCTGGAAAGGTTAAAAGAGGCCGTGGTAAAGCACAACTCTCTACTTCCCGATTTAGTTAAAGGACAACTAATCCTAAAGGATAAATTTATTACTCAGGCAGCCCCTGAGATCAGGAGGAAGCTGCAGAAACAGGCCCTGGGAACTTTAGACAACCTCCTGAAAGCAGCCACCTGTGTTTTACAATAGGTCACTGGAATAGATTCTTGAATTTGTTACACCCATGTAAATGCCTGGGAAGCTGATGAACCCAAAGAGTACTCAAAGTACCAATATGAAGAGGTTGGGGATCTCAAGCTAAAAATTACAAAAGATAAGTGTTAATACTTAAACTTCCATGGATATCCTCTTTATAGTCTTGCCTATGTTTGATGTTTTTACCTTTATTCTGTTCTATACCGCAGGATACAATATTGTGTCCAGAGGGAATGGTATATTTTACTTCTTATTTCTGTAAACTTTGTCATTAGATTATCTCCTTTTAACCCCATTTTGTATAATACATATATTTGATCCACGCAAACTTATCCCTGTAAAACTTGTTTCTTCTCACCTAAAGGCGATCAAATTCCAAAGGGGCATGTAACTGGAGCCTCGGACAATGGCTCCCTTTTACCAGAGGCCCTTAGGTAAACCTCTGAGGGAAATCTGACTGCTGTTTTCTTCAAAACAGTGTCCCCAGTAAGCAGGAAGTAGCTACTGTCTGTATTCTAATGGCAGTTAGTGTTCCGCTTTGAAAGGGGAAATGATGGGGAGAGGAGGCAGAGAAATTCTAGATAAAAAAGGGCAGGTCCCTGGTGAAGCCCCATCCTCGAGCTGAAAAGCCTGAGACCATGGCCAAAGTGAGAACTGTTTTCCCACGCGAACTTTGCCTTTTCCTAAGTCACCCATGACCCTGCGCCACCCCATCCTGTGCCTATAACGACTCCACACTCAGCCAGCAGAGGGAGAAGAGCTGGACCTTGGGGACTACAGCTAGACATTGGAGAGAAGTGGCTTGACTTCAGAGAGTCGGCTTGACCACATAACTTTGGAGAAGAATCCTGCTGAACATAGCTGGACTTCAGGGGAAGATTACTTCCCCTTTTCAGCTCTCTTTCCCACTGAGAGCCACTTTCATTAGCAATAAAATCTCCCACATTTACCATCCTTTAAATCATTCATGCGACATCATTTTCCATGGACACCTGACAACAGCTTGGGAGCCACAAGTGTGAATACAAAAGGCTTCATACTGGCTCTTTTCCCTTGCTGGCAGAAGGCAGCCACCTCACATGAAAAGAAAGAAGGCCAACTGAACTGTTAACACTTTAGCTGTCTGTGGATGGGAGAGCTAAAAGAGTACTGTAACATGTCCTCTGGGGCTTCAGGGGTCACAGGCACCATCCCATTGATGCTGCTGCAAAGCCCACATGGAGTTTGCTCCTGCCAGTGCCTAAAAGCGCTTGCCCTAGCTCTTGCACTCACTCACCTGTGCACTCCCTCCTGAAAGGGGTGGAACACAGCAGGTGCAAGTGAGTGGCATTTGCTCCTGCTGGCACCAAAGCAGCCAGCTTGTTCCAGGGCTCATGCAATCCAGTTCCTGTCTCATTTGATAGCGTGCTCCCTCCCACAAGAGTTGAAAACTGCTGACTGAGTAAATGAGACACCTCTGTTGTGAGTCCTGTGAAAGGGTCAGGGAAATATCCTGCTTCACTACCAAAAGACATGCTTTCTTGAGTAGGCTGACAGAACTATTAGGGAGGATAGTTTTATTTCTTCGTGCATTTTCTGGGAATCCTTGCTACTTGTGGCATATACATGAGATGGATTCTCTGTGTCCTTGCATTAGCCATCTCCACCTTAGTGAATCCAGGTCTGCACTGTTCCTTATTATGATTTCTTTTTCTTCCCTTTTTGACACAGTAAGATCACCTGGATGTTGCTCAAAATGATGGCATGCAATACTTTTTAAACATTTGGAGATCAGATGAGACTGGGTGTGTTCAGGATGTATGGCCATAGAGAGGACAAGATATATAATAAATATTATATATTGTATCTGAGATATATGTATTGACTATGTTGATCTATTATCAATCTATCATCTATCTTTCAAGAATAAAAAATTTATCTTGAACCCACTCCTCTCAAAAAAGAAGTGTGTCAATAAATGTTCAGAAACAATGGTGAGCACGTACCATTTTGTTGATAAAATATATTTTATCTAATTCAGTAGTGCAAGCTATTATTGTCTCTACCACCTCACATGTCCACGTGATAAGAAGGAGTCTGAATAGCTGATGTTAATGTGCCTCAAATTAATTCATGCATTCTTCTTAGGGACTCCTGGTGAGAGTAAAGAAGTGCCATTTGTTGAACACCAACACTAAACACTGTGCTAAGTGCTATATTACAAAGGTGTAGTAGGATCATTGTTGTCCATGCTCTTTCAGGATAAATAAAAATAAAGCAGTATGACAGGAACACAGGGAGGAGAGCTCTGACCTTTGACTCAGACTTCACTGGTTCCACACACATCACTTAGTGAATAACAGTCACATGAGTGACTCTTCATGAAACAGTTGTAAAACACTGTTAAAACTTTCCCCCAGTGACTTATGCATTTATTGCTAATTTGTCAAAATCATCTTCCACTTTGGAAATATATATAGTTAGTACAACTTTACAAATTTATGTTATTTTTAGAAAGCTTCGAAATAGCACCAATTTACTACAAGGACTATGCTGGGGGCTAAACTTTTCCCCTAGTCCTAAATTTGTGTGTTAAAGTCTTCAACTCCGTGCCTCAGAATGAATCTCAGACAATATCGCAAATGTTTTGGTCCTCTAAAAATATTCCACTTGAATTTTCTATGCAGGCTTTAAAAAATTATTGTTGTATCACTGTGAATTGTCTATACTTTGTTAATTTGGATAGATTTTCTGAGTTCCTAAATTCATTTTTGTGACTTTGTACTAATGTAGTCACAAAGTAACATATCACATGCATTTATGTGGAGATTTTTTGAGAACTTGAAAGAAGTTTCAGTGCCCTAACATCCAGGAATAAACAATAATTACGTAATTTTAATGTGTCTGGGTCATTGGGGTTGTAGCAAGAATATAGAAAAAGTTAAGAACGCATTTAAGATTGTCTATATTTTCTATCTTTTCACTTGGAATAAATCTAACTAAATGCTAAATATATTTTAAGTAGATAAATCTTTCTGGATAATTCATGTTGTATTAAGGATTATTATATATACCCAGTAAATTTAATTCCTAATATGCTGGGCCCCCAAACATACAGGAAATAAAGATATATAACTTCCCTAAGTGTGTGTTATCTATGTATTTTTATCTATTTATAAAAATTCTTGCTTCATTATGACAATAGTAAAATAATGTATTATAGGCATTTGTTTTTTTAAATTTTGATTTTAAAATAATATTAGATTTAAAGAAGAGTTGTAAAAATTGTACAGACTTCACTTATACACATTTCACTTAACGTCTAATGTTAACATCTTTTATAATCATGGTATATTTATCAAAACTAATATCATATCATCTCTCTGTCTTTCTCTCTTCTTTTTTTTTTAAGAAACGGGGTCACTCTCATTGCTCAGGCTGGAGTGCAGTGGCATGATTCTGTTCACTGCAGCCTCAAACTCCTGGGCTAAAACAGTCCTCCTGCCTGGGGGATGATAAGACTACAGGTGCACACTACCATGCCTGGCTAATTTTTTATTTTTTGTGAAATAGAGTCTCATTATGTTGCCCAGGCTTGTCTTGAACCCCTGGCCCTCAAGCAATCCTCCCACCTGAGCCTCCCAAAGCACTGGGATGACAGGTGTGGGCCACCATGTCTGGCTTATTTCTCATTCCTTAGTCTATTGTGACCTTGACACTTTTGATGAGCATTGGTCAGGTATTTTCTAGAACGTCTCTCAATTTGGGTTTGTCTGACCCCCCGGTTACGGATTTTAGGAAAAATTATCACAGAGGTAAAGTGCCCTTCTCAGTGCACATGATAACAACATTATGTTTTAACTGGTGATGTAAACATTGATTATGTGGTTAAAGTGCTGTCAGGCAAGTTTCTTCACTGTAATGTTACTATATTGGCTTTCTATACTCTATGTGTTAGAGAGGAGTCACTAAGTCTATTCCACACTGAAAGGGTTGGAAATTAAGTTCCACTTTAAAGAATTTGTGATCACGTGTTCAAATCAAAACAACAATTAACAAATATTTTAAAGAAAATACTTTGAGGCTAGTGGCATTTACTTTTAATACTTTTATTAAATATAATTTGTATTAAAACTACAGGTTTTAAAAGTTCTAAATTATATTGCAATTTTATAGACTAATCCTCATAGCTAACACTGGGTGCTTATTCTATGCCAGGCATTGTTCTAAGTGTTCTACCTTTATTGTAACTCTATGAGGTAATTACTATCATTTTTTATATTAGATAAACATGGTGAAGTGAAGAGAACTTATATAATGTACTCATTATTTTATGGCCAGGAAGCTACAGAGCTGGGACTCAAACCTAGAAAGTGTCAGTCTGGTACAAAGTCTGATTTTCCCTGTCAAACATTATGCTACCTTGCCTTTCTATGAGATAAATAAGTAAAAAGATACATGAAAGTATACTGAAATAAGAGAACATGTATATAATATTGAGCAGTAAGGCTTGACACTCAGGATAGATGTAAAATAAATTGTAAAACATTTCTGTTGAGATTCAGTGGAATTCAAAGTGTCACATCTAAACAGTCTAACATCCATCTTAACACAGTGAAAATTTCATTCATCTGCAGTAGGTATTTAGAATATATAGGTATTTAGAATATACAGGTATCTAGATTATGACCGTTACTCATCAGTTAAAAAACCTCAGACTACAATAGAAAAATGGACAAGAATATGAATAGGCAATTCACAGAAGCTTAATAGACACTTAGTTTCATTAGTTATCAAAGAAAATCAAACTTAAACCACTACAAGATAGCATCGCATATCCATCAGATGGTCAACAACTGGTAAATCTGGTAACACTGTATTTTGGTAAGGATATGGGAAAATGGAAATTCAGACATGGCCGGGGTAAATATAAATGCACATAACTTTGGAAACTGTCAATACCTAGTGAAAGCTGAAGATATGCAGAACTTATCCCAGCATTATCCCTTCTGTGTCTGCACTAGAGAAATCTTCAACCATGTACATAGGAAGTCGCTATAAGGATGTTCGTGAAGCACTGTTGGTAATAGCAAAAACTATTGACCCTCAGGAGTAAAATTCATAAACAGTGCGATGATATAGAGTTAAAATGAAACTACTCAATCTACTGGTTAAACAAGGGTAAACCTTTAAACATACTTCTGAGTAAAAAAGAATACAAAATGCTTATTCAGTACAATGTCATTCATGTAGATGTTAGGCACTAAATATTATATAGAGAAACATGTATACGGTAAAAGTTCAGAACACTAAAGAGAATGATACTATCATCACAGGATTTGAATAGTGAAGAGAGAAAAGAACTGGCAAATGGGACTTTAGAGTCTATGTATTTTTTAGTTAAAAAAGATTGGAATCACTTATAATCAAATATTAATAGAGCTAATCTCAGAGGTGGGTAGATAGGTAATGGTTATATGCACATATATTTTACTTTTTTGAATAAAATGTTTTATAATTGAGGTCTAAAAGGGTAATATGTGTGGAACTTTTTTTTTTGGCAGGGAAAAATAAGGGGATTTAAATCGTTTCTTCATCAAAAATCCCTTCAAACTTTTATTTGCCAAACTTCCTTCTTCCTTGTTATGAAGATTAGTAACTCCAAACCATATTTACTCCTGCGGTTTCATTCTGAAAAGAGAAAATTTGGCTGGTTTAGATAAAGCATTCCATTAACCTAGATTCTGAACTAAAGGTTCTAAAAGGAAGTTATTATTTTCTCTGGCAGAGATGAAGGGAAAAGCCAAAATATTTTGACGTTGACACAGCTTCTGGAGAAATGCCAAAAAGGTCACTGAGTCTGTGATCCTTCATGGTGTCCACAATGTGGGCTTTGCAATGATCTCAGTCGTGCTTACCACATGGTGCAGGTGTCTTTGGAGCTGAGTAGAAACGTTCTGAAAATATGCATGTTGCTGTCCCTGGATAAATGCTTAATACTTAATGCACTGCTTTTCCTTGGTCTCAAAATTGTTCTTAAACTTACTTTGTGTGGCTATCTCAATGTTTATAAGCCAAAGAAAGTCAGCTACCTATTGCTTACTGATGGTACACTGCATGTTAATTTATTATTTTTGGCTTACCTAATACGTTTATATTTTATAAAATGGATATTTTTTGAAGGTATAATTGTGTCAAAGTGTGCACTTTTGGGTGGAGAAGCAAAAGCTTTGTCTCCGTATATAAAGATGATGGATCTTATCTTATGTGCTTATCTTCAATACCTTTACTGGTACTGAATAAATGTTCCTTAGCACTTACCATGGCAGTTTTATTAAACACAAAAATGTATGATTTTTTTCAGAGGTTAAAAAAAGTATAATCTGTATTATTTTAAACATTAGTAAACCAAAGAAATGCTTACTGAAAATTATGGTCCAATACCTAAAACGTCTATTTAATTTGTTTTACATAAAGCCTCCAGAAGGTGGATACAGTTGATTTTAAGTTAATTAATCTCATAAATCATTGTAAAATAAACAAAAGATTATAAATACAGTAATTTTGACAATCTGTTTTAAGTTACTAGAGAAATATTACAAGCATGCACTTTTGCTTTTTGGATATACTTAATTTGAAGTAAATAATGCATGCTGAGCCGAAAAAATACAGCTTTACCTCTGAATCGTATTTTAAGATTAAGGGAAAAAAGCCATAAAATAATTAACATATTTTTCATTTATCCATATTTTAAATTTATAAAATTTTATTTCAATAATGATGAAAAGTCACTAAGTACTTTTTAAAGTTAGTCTTTTTTTTAATTTAATGCTTATAAACTGTATCATGTACTTTTAAAATATAACAGGTTAAAAATCACTTAAAATTATTTTATTTAAATTGTATTTTCCAAAAGAGTAGGCTGTGGGTTAGTCATCTTTGCAATTTGTCATGCCATTTGCTGGGATGACAGCTTCAGCTGGGTTTGTTGTCATCTTGGCCTCAAAAACAGCAAATGATGAAGCAAAGTGTGAGAAATTGTCTCATATTTTATGGCTCACTGAGTGAATGAATCAACTCAGAACGCCGCAGCATTGCCTGTAGAAGTCTGTGTCTGTGAAACCGCTGAAATTCCAAACGGAGTAGCTGATGGACTCTGGGCAGTATTCATGGTCCAAAAGGGTGTTGGCTTTCCTCCCCAGATTTAAGAACTGTAATTTTGAAATGAAGATGACATGTCATTTTCCATTTGTGACAAATCCCAGGAGCTGCTATACTGGTATTCTATCTAAATAAGGATATAAAAAAGATCCAAGTATACCTTCTACTAAGTAAAAACATATCCTTTTAAAGTGTCATGTTTGATGAGTTTTGTTAAAGATATCAACTCATGTAGCCACTGCCACAACCAAGACATAGAATATTTACATTATGCTCCCAAAGTTCCCTCTTGCCCATTTTTAGTCGGTCACTCTGCCCCCTACCAGTCCCAGATAACCACTGATCTAATTTTATCACTATAGAATTTTATAGAAATAGAATAATGCACTATGCATTCTCATTGTCTGACTTTCACTCGGCATAATATTTGTGAAATTTATTCATGTTTTTGCAGCAGCTCATTCTTTTTAGTCTCTGAGTAGTATTTCATACTATGGGGTTATACCACAATATTTCCTACATTCATTGTCCTTAGTTTTTTATTTTGTTGACTGAAGTTGCTATGAATATTTATGTCCAATACTTTTTTGGACATATATGCTTTTATTTATCTTGGATTAAATACCTAGAATTGATATTACTGGGTCATGAACCTGTATAGATAATTTTAAAAGAAACTGACAAATTGAGTTAAGAAATTGAGAAGGAAATTAAAGTTCTTTTTGAAACACATGAAAATGGAAATGCAATTTATCAAAACATATGGAATACATTTAAAAAGTACTAAACTTAGTGAAATTAGCACTTTTTTTTTTTTTTTGAGACAGAGTCTCTCTCTGTCACCCAGGCTGGAGTGCAATGGCTCAATCTCGGCTCACTGCAACCTTCGCTTTCTGGGTTCAAGGGTTTCTCCTGTCTCAGCCTCCCAAGTAATTGGGATTACAGGCACCTGCCACCATGCCCAGCTAATTTGATTTCTCTGTGTGTGTGTGTGTGTGTGTGTGTGTGTGTGTGTGTGTGTGTGTTTAGTAGAGACAGGGTTTCACCATGTTGGTCAGGCTGGTCTCTAACTCCTGACCTCAGGTGACCCACCCACCTCACCATCCCAAAATGGTGGGATTACAGGCATGAACCACTGTGCCCAGCCAAATTAGCACATTTTATATACTGTGTTGAAATTCACAGGAAAGCTGTCTTCTGTAAATGACTTTTGAATACAGATTTGTTCAGACATCTCTAACATTACACGTGCCTGTACTGGTCCACTGGATTGAAGGCAGAGAGAAGGAAGTGAGGAGAGAATGGTTCAAGGCCAAAATGGTCATATTTAGAAGATACCTCAGATTATAACCGTTATTATATATGTGCAATTTTAACATAGTAGAAAAGTTATATGAAATTTCTAGTCTTTCTATATATTTAGAAGTGCTTGATGCATTTAAACGCAGAAGTAGCAGAATAACACTTCTTATAAATAGCTATTAAAAACTGATGGGAGGCCGGGCGCGGTGGCTCATGCCTGTAATCCCAGCGTTTTGGGAAGCCAAGGTGGGCGGATCACCTAAGGTCAGGAGGTTGAGAGTTTGAGACCAGTCTGACCAACATGGAGAAACCCTGTCTCTACTAAAAATACAAAATTAGCCCATTGTGGTGGCGCATGCCTGTAATCCCAGCTACTCAGGAGGCTTAGGCAAGAGAATCTCTTGAACCCAGGAAATGGAGGTTGCAGTGAGCCAAGATCACGTCATTATACTCCAGCCTGGGCAACAAGAGTGAAATCCCACCAAGAAAAAAGAAAAAACCAAAAAACTGATGAGAAATACTGTGCTTGGAAGTAGAATTGTTAATCCACCTCTGAACAGTGAACAGTGTACTTTCTATACTTGTTCATTGGGTTGAGGGAGATGGGAGGGAACAAATTGCGAAAGGTATTTTGCTAGTGTGTACTAGAAAATGTCAGCTTATCCATTGTCCTTTATGTCCAAATGCCCTTGACAGTGCATTTTATTTAACTTAACTATACTGTATATACTGTATATATTGGACAAATGAATCCTAATTTTATAATATCTAGTCACTAGATATTAGAGATTGTCAATGTATGACAAAAGGAGAGTTAGTAAACTAACACATTTTGTACACTTTATGTTAAGATGTATAAAAAGATTGTATTTTGAAAAGGACTTCAGGAAGCGAAATGATAGCTTCAGCTTTGACACATATGCCCATATTTACCAGGTTGTTCGTAGAGAGGAGTTGAAAGAAATAAAGGATTCTAGACCAGAACGTTCCTATTTAGAAAATACTTTCAGATATAACAGTTGTTACACGTGTGTAGTTTATTCAACAATACTGTGTATATAGTAAACAAACTTAAGTCTTTATTTGAAACAGCTAGTCTTTCTACATAAAGTACATAAATATGTTAAAAGTAGAGGTAGTAAATTACACATTTTATAGATAGCCTTTTTATATAAAATATTGTCCCTTGGAAAGTGATCAAACCACTCCTCTGAGCAGTACACATTATTTGTGCTGGTATAGGGAGGAAGGAGGAGAAAAAAGTGCAAAGGCCTTTACACCAGTGTGTTTATGGTGAGGCACAATTGACCACTGTTCCTTGTGTCTACATTTTCTTTTATTTTGCTGTGTATACAGTATATATAAATGGGCAAACGTATCCTAATTTACAACGTCTAGTCTTTCTAAATTTTAAAGAGTTTGCCAGTGTATGACAAAAGTAGAGGTTAGCAAACTAATAAATTGAGAACATTTTGTTTTAAAATTCATAAGAAAGACTATTCTTAAAAACACTTACAGAAGTGAAATTGTTAAATCTTGTCTAAGCATTACAAATGCTTATATCTGTCAACTGTGTTTACAGAGGTAGGAAGGGGAAGGGTTCTAGGCCAGAATGTTCTTATTTAGAAGACACTTTCAAATTATAACCTGTGTTATGTGCACCATTTATTTAACGCTACTCTGTCTATGGTGGAAAACTTAAGTCCTATTTGAAACATCTAGTCTTTTCACATGCTTAAAAGTGCACAACATAGGTTAAAACTAGAGGGCTAAAGTAACACCCCGAGGTAGTTTTTTGGTTAATTCCTAGGAGTGGTTGTGCTTGGGAATGCAATTGTTAAACTTGATGTTTGGAGAGTATGCTGAGTGTTTATTGGGTGGCAGCAAGTCAGGGGAGGAGAAAGTATGAATGCAGAAGTGTTCCGTGCCTGTAAGTTTGATTAGGTCGAGTGTTCTAACCATTGTTCTATATGTGCCTTTTAGTTAGTGTTGTTGTGTATTAAAGGATAAATAAGTCCTAATCCACAAAGTATGTTAAAAGTAGAGGTAGTAAAACAGTTCCTATATAAATGTCCTCTCATTGGTTTTTGGGAAGGCCTGTCTTCTGGGAGTGACTTTTGTTAATCCAACTCTTGGAACTAAATGTAGTCCTATACTTAGTCACCGGGATAGTGGAAAAGGGAAAAGAGGAAAAGTGAAAGGAAGGGCTCTTTGTTAGTATCTCTACATATAGAAGAGGGGTTTAGATGATGTATTAGTCCATTCTCATGCTGCTAATAAAAACATACCGACGACTGTGTAATTTATAAAGGAAAGAGGTTTAATTGACTCACAGTTCAGCATGGCTGGGAAAGCTTCAGGAAATTTACAATCGTGGTGGAAGGTGAAGGGGAAGCAAGGCACTTACTTCACAGGGCAGCAGCAAGAAGTGCAAGGAGGGGGAATGCCAGACAATTATAAAACCATCAGATCTTGTGAGACTCATTCATTATCAGGAGAACAGCATGGGGGAAACAGCCTCCATGATTCAATTACCCCCACCTGGTCCTGCACTTGACACGTGGAGATTATGCGGATTGCAATTCAAGGTAAGATTTTGGTGGGGCACAGAGCCAAACCATATCAGATGATAACCGTAGATCTATATGAGCATTGTTAGTAAAGCACCTATGTTTATTGTGAACAAATGTAATTATTTTGCAACATCTAAGCTTTATAAACGTCTTGGGGTAACAATGTATGATAAAAAAGTAGAGCTAGTGAATTAACCAATTTGTAAATATATTTTTTTGTTATAATTGATAGAAAAGATACGTCTTGGACATAGAATTATTAAACTGCCTCTGAGTAGTGTGTATAAGGATTTGTTCATTAGGTTGGCATCAGAAGGGCAGAAGCAAATACAAAGGGAAAGATGTATGCAGATGTTTTCATATTTACATTTTGACAATAGCCATTGAGGTATGTGCATCTCTTGTGGTTGTACCATAGGAATACATTAATTAATTCAGTGGAAACATACATTCTTATCAATATTTTAATGGTACAGATCTGCTAATGAATTCTTTTAGAAACATACTTAGTATATTCTGTTGCATTATGTTTCATTTTAAATTGAGCATTAAGAGAATACAGTATTTTAATTTGAACTCTTTCAATGCTTTTATCTATAAGCATGTTGTCATTTTTGTCTTCTATGACATTTTTACCCCAAGAAAGGCAGAATTATGTTTTTGTTTTCTTTTTTCCGACAGATTAAGTTGGTGTGGTGTATTTTATTTTTGTTTGTTTGAGTTGGAGTCTCACTCTGTCTCCCAGGCTGAAGTGCAGTGGCACAATCTCGACTCACTGCGGCCTCTGCCTCATGGATTCAAGCAATTCTCCTGCCTCAGTCTCCCAAGTAGCTGGGATTACAGATGTCCAAAACCACACCAGGCTAATTTTGTATATCTAGGAGAGATGGGGTTTCTCCATGTTTACCAGGCTGCTCTCAAACTCCTGACCTCAGGTGATCTGCCCGGCCTCCCAAAGTGCTGGGATTACAGGCGTGAGCCACTGAGCCTGGGAATGGTGTGGTGTATTCTTGATTATCAAAATACTCCTATAGCTTTGGGACTTTTGATTGGTAAATATTCATGATATTCATTGTAAGTATTTAGCATATATCATGAAAAACCATGATACATACCGTACAATCTCAATCCCATAAAATTGGATGTTGTGTCTATACACACACAGGACCTAGAAGGACATATCAAGCTGTAAACTGCTTCTGATTGTGGATGGCTTTGTTCTTTACTTCTTGTGTTTTTTAGTTTCCTATTACGTACATGTTAACTTTTAAAAAATAAAGATTATTTTTAAAGCCTGGGGAAAAAACTAGTACTAAGAGGGAAGTTTATAGCAACAAATGCCTTCATCAGAAAAATAGAAAAATTTTGAGTAAGCAACCTCATGAATGCACCTCAAGGAATTAGAAAAGCAAGAACAAACCAAACTAAAAATTATTAGCAGAGAAGGAATAATAAAGATCCAAACAGAAATAAATAAAATTGAAACTAAAATAATAGAAAAGGTCAACATAATAAAAAGTTCATTTTTTGAAAAGAAAAATCAACAAATCTTTAGCTAGACTACAAAAGACAAAAGAAGATACAAATAAATAAAATCGGAGATGAAAAAGGAAACATTACAGCTGATATGACAGAAATACAGAGGATCCTTAGTGACAACTGTGAACAACTATATGCCAACAAATTGAAACAGCTAAATAAAATGGATACATTCCTGGGCACATAAAACCTACACAGACTGAATAATGAAGAAATAAAAAATCTGAAAACACCAATAATCAGAAACAAGATTGAATCGGTACTAAAAAAAATTTCCAACCAAGAAAAGTCCAGGACTAAAAGACTTCACTGCTAAACTTTATTAAACTTTTAAAGAAAAATTAATACCAATTCTTCTCAAACTCTTCTAAAAAACTGAAGGGAAGAGAATTCTTCCAAACTTATTAGATGAAACCAGCATTATTCTGTTACAAACACTAGACAAGAAGGCAACACAAAATAAAATTATATGCCTATATTTCTGATGAACACAGATGCAAAAATTCTCAACACAACACTAGCAAACCAACTCCAACAGCACATCAAGAAGATTATATGCCATGATCAAGTGGGATTTATTCCAGGGATGCAAAGGTGATTCAACATATGCAAATCAATAAATATGATACATCACATCAACAGAATCAAGGACAAAAATCATATGGTCATTAACAGATGCAGAAAGAGCATTTGATGGAATTCAACATCTCTTCATAATAAAAACTCTCAACAATTAGGAATGTACCTCAAAACGTGTATTCTTTTGGCCATATGTGACAAACCCACAGCTACCATACAGAATAAGAAAAAGTTGAAAGCCTTTACTCTAAGACAAGAATGCCCACTTTCACTACTTTTATTCAACAACATAGTACCAAAAGTCCTAACCAGAACAGTTAGTCAAGAGAAAGAAATAAAGGGCATCCAAATGGGAAAGGAAGAAGTCAAATTGTCCTTATTTGGAAATGTTATAATCTTATATTTAGAAAATTCTAAAGATGTTGACAAAAAAATAGAATTGAAATAAATTCAATAAAGTTTCAAGTGACAAAATCAACATACAAAACTTAGTAGTATTTCTATACATTAATAGCAAACATTCTGAAAAAGAAATCAAGAAAACAATCCTATTTGCAATAGCTATAAAAAGCCCTAAGAATAAACTTAACCAGAAGAGATAAAAGATATCTACAGTAAAACACTAATGGAAGAAACTTAAGAGGACATGAATTGGAAGAATTAATATTGTTAAAATGTCTGTAGTTTCCAAAACAATCTACAGATTAAATGTAATCTCTACCAAAATAACATGACAATCTTCCCCCAAAAAATAGAAAAAAAAATCCTAAAATTCATGTAAAACTGAAAAGACCCCTAATAGCCAAAGCAATCTTGAATACAAAGAACAAAGCTGGAGGCATCACATTACCTGACTTGAAAATATAATACAAAGCTATAGTAACCAAAGCAGCATGATACTGTCCTAAAAATAGACACATAAGGTCAATAGAGGACCCAGAAATCAGAGAACAGAATAGAGGAGCTAGAAATAAATCCACACATTTGTAGCCAACTAATTTTTGACAAAGGCACCAATAACATACATTGGAAAAAGGACAGTCAATAAATGGTGCTGGGAAAACAATGTCTATATGAACACAGAAGAATGAATCTAAACCCCAATCTTTCACCATACATAAAAATCAGATCAAAATGGATTAAAACTTAAATGTAGGGCCAAGAACTATAAAACTACTAAAAGAAAATGAATGGTAAACTCTTTAGAACATTGGTCTGGGCAAATATTTTTGGGTAAGACCTGAAAAATATAGGTAGCAGAAGGAAAAATAGACAAATGAAATACATCAAACTGAAAAGCTTCTACACTGTAAAGGAAGCTCTGTTGATTGCAACAGAGCATAGAGACAGCCTTCAGAATGGCAGAAAATATTTGCAAACTATCCATCAGACAAGGGATTAATATCTAGAAAATATGAGAAACTCAAACAACTCAATAGTGAAAACCAAATAATCTGATTAAAAAATGAGCAAATGGGCTGGGCGCGGTGGCTCACTCCTGTAATCCCAGAACTTTGGGAGGCCGAGGCAGGCAGATCACGAGGTCAGGAGTTCAAGACCATCCTGGCTAACACAGTGAAACCCTGTCTCTACTAAAAATACAAAAAAATTAGCTGGGCTTGGTGGCAGGTGCCTGTAGTCCCAGCTACTTGGGAGGCTGAGGCAGGAGAATGGTGTGAACCCGGGAGGCGGAGCTTGCAGTGAGCCGAGATCGCGCTACTGCCCTCCAGCCTGGGAGACAGAGCGTGACTCCGTCTCAAAAAAAAAAAAAAAAAAATAGAGCAAATGACCTGAGTAGCCATTTCTCAAAAGAAGACACACAAATGGCCAAAAGCATATGAAAAAAATGTTCAACATCACTAATTATGAGAAAAATGCAAATCAAAACCACAGGGTATCATCTTACCCCAGTTAAAATGGCTACTATAAAAAAGACCAAAAAAAAAAAAATACTGGTGAGGTTGGGTTGCAAAGAAAGGGGAACCCTTATACACCGTTGGTGGGAATGTAAATGAGTATAGCCATTATAGAAAACAGAATGGAGGTTCCTCAAAAACTCAGAAGTAGAAATGTTATATGATCCAGTAATCTCACTACCGGGTGTGTATCCAAAGGAAAGAAAATCAGTGCGTCAAAGAGATATTTGCACTCCCATGTTTATTGCAGCACTATTCACAATAGCCAAGATATGGAATCAACCTTAGTGTTGACCAATAGATGCACAGTTAAATAAAATGTAATATATATACACAATGGAATATTTTTCAGCATTAAAAATAGTAGAATCCTGTAACTTGCGGCAACATAAGTGTGCCTGGAAAAAAGTATGTTAATTTAAATAAGCCAGACACAGTAAAACAAATACCACATATACTCACTTACATGTAGAAGCTAAGAAAATTGATATCGTAGAAGTAGAGAGCAGAATAGTGGTTACCAGAGGCTGGGAAGAAGAATAGGGGAGGCAAAGATAGGGAGGGATTGGTTAATGGGTACAAAATTACAGTTAGATAGAAATAAGTTATAGTGTTCTGTAGCACAGTAAGGTGGCTAGAGTTAATAATAATTTTTTGTACATTTCAAAATAACTAGAAGAGAAAATTCTGAATAGTCCCAACATGAAAAAAGATAAATGATTGAGATAATGGATATCCCAGTTACCGTGATTTGATTATTACACACTGTATGTATGTATCAAAATATCACATGTATCTTATAAACATGTACAATTATTATGTATCAACTAAAAATTTAAAATATAAAAAAATGACAAACTTTTCTGAAACATTTGTAAAATTTTACCCTCCCCCAATGATGAATGAGAGTTCTGTTGTTCTACATCCTCTCCAATGCTTGGTATTGTCCATATGTTAAATTTAGCTATTGTCCTGTGGTATCTCATTAAAGTTTCCATTTGCATCTCCCTTAGAACTAAAGATGTTGAGCATATTTCCATGTACTGTTTGGCGACTTATTTTTTTCTTCAATAAAGAAAGCTGCTCAAAACTTTCCCCAATTTTTTAATTGATTTGCCTTCTAATTTATTGAGCTACATGAATTATCAAATATATTCATTATGAATTTTCTCAGAGAAATGTATTGCACATATTTTCTCCCAGTCTGTGGCTTGGTTTTTCATTTTCTTAACAGCATTGTTTGAAAAGTAGCAGATTTCAATTTCGATAAAATACAAATTATCAATTTTTTAATTTATAGTTGGTGCTTTTACTATCTTATCTAAATATAACCTTTACCTATCCAAGTCACAACAATTTTTCTTCTCTATTTTCTTTTAGAATTTTGATAATTTTAATTTTTATATTTAGGTGTATGATGCATTTTAAGTTAATTTTGTGGTTGGTATGAAGCAAAGATCAAGGTTCACTTTATTCCATGTGGATATTTGGTGGCTTCAGCACCATCTATGGAAAGGCTGTCTTTTTCACATAGAACTATTTTTGCACCTTTGTAAAAAGATCAATTGGCTATTTATGTGTGTACTAAAGGTTACTGGTTAAGAACTCAGCCACTGGAATTTGATTATCTGAGTTTAAATCCTGTTTCAATCACTTATAGGATGGTGACCCAGCCTCAGTTTACTCATTTTATTCCATGCAGAAATAAGGGGGAAGAGCTAATGTTAAAAGGCCCTCAGTAATATGACTTCTCTAAACCTACAAATCTAGGTTTGTAGAAGAACTGGGATTTGAGCCCAAGTCATTTGACTTTCTGTTTATAACTAATTGGAACTTAGTACACTGCATTTTTTAAATGATTCTTTCAAATCCTTTTCACAACTTTGGAAAAATGCTTACACTTCCTCAAGTTGACTTTTCATACACTTACATGTGAAAAAAGCAAGCTATTTACCTCTTCATGGGAATAAAATCCTACTCTTTGTAATTTCTGCAGAAGAATTTTAAGCTCAAAATATTCACTTAGGATTTCCAGAATATAATACTTATTTTTGATTACTCATTTCATGTATCTCTTCTGTTTTTTTTGTGTTATCATTATCTAGTAGCTTAAGATAACAAGCTCCAAGTAGATTCAGATATGCAAGTATTCCAAACAAATAAATAAAATTGATTAATAATTGATGCAAATAGCTATTGTTACTTTGGAAGTAGTATGGACTTTAAAATTCTTTGGATAAAGATAACTCACCTCTAAATTCAGGATTGTGAGCTTCTAAATAAAAGCTAAAAGCCTGGAGTGTCAAATAATCCCAGAGAATTTCATGAAAAAAAGAAAGAAGGAGGAGGACAAGTAGGAGGAGGAGAAAGAGGAGGAGGAGGAAGGGGAGAAGGAGGAGGAGGAAGAGGAAAAGGAGGAGGAGACGAAGGAGGAAGACGAGGAGAAGGAGGAGGAGAAGGAGGGGGAGGAGGAGAAGGAGGGGGAGGAGGAGAAGGAGGGGGAGGAGGAGAAGGAGGGCGAGGAGGAGAAGGAGGAGGAGGAGGAAGAGGAGGAGGAAGAGAAGGAGAAGGAGGAGGAGGAGAAGGAGGAGGAGGAGAAGGAGAAGGAGGAGGAAGGGGAGAAGGAGGAGGAAGGGGAGAAGGAGGAGGAAGAGGAGAAGGAGGAGGAGAAAAAGGAGGAGGATGAGGAGAAGGAGGAGGAGAAGGAGGGGGAGTAGGAGAAGGAGGGGGAGGAGGAGAAGGAGGAGGAGGAGGAAGAGGAGGAGGAGGAAGAGAAGGAGAAGGAGAAGAAGGAGGAGGAGGAGAAGGAGGAGGAGAAGGAGGAGGAGGAGGAGAAGGAGGAGGAGGAGAAGGAGGAGGAGGAGAAGGAGAAGGAGGAGGAAGAGAAGGAGAAGGAGGAGGAGGAGAAGGAGAAGGAGGAGGAGGAGAAGAAGGAGGAGGATGAGGAGAAGGAGGAGGAGGAGAAGGAGGAGGAGGAGGAGGAGAAGGAGGAGAAGGAGGAAGAGGAAAAGGAGGAGGAGAAGGAGGAGGATGAGAAGGAGGAGGAAAAGGAGGAGGAGGAGAAGGAGGAGGATGAGGAGAAGGAGGAGTAGGAGAAGGAGGAGGAAGAGAAGGAGGAGGAGGAGAAGGAGGAGGAGGAGAAGGAGGAGGAGGAGAAGGAGGAGGAGGAGGAAGAGAAGGAGAAGGAGGAGGAGAAGAAGGAGGAGCAGGAGAAGGAGGAGAAGAAGGAGGAGGAGGAGAAGAAGGAGGAGGAGGAGAAGGAGGAGGATGAGGAGAAGGAGGAGGAGGAGGAGGAGGAGAAGGAGAAGGAGGAGAGGAGGAGGAAGAGAAGGAGAAGGAGAAGGAGGAGGAGGAGAAGAAGGAGGAGGAGGAGAAGGAGGAGAAGGAGGAGGAGGAGAAGGAGGAAGATGAGGAGGAGGAGAAGGAGGAGAAGAAGGAGGAGGAGAAGGAGGAGGAGAAGGAGGAGGAGGAGGAGGAGAAGGAGGAGGAGGAGAAGGAGAAGAAGGAGGAAGAGAAGGAGGAGAAGGAGGAGGAGGAGAAGGAGAAGGAGGAGGAAGAGGAGAAGGTGGAGGAGGAGTATGTGGAAGAGGAGGATGAGGGGAAGGAGGAGGATGAGGAGAAGGAGGAGAAGGAGGAGGATGAGGAGAAGGAGGAGAAGGAGAAGGAGGAGAAGGAGAAGTAGGAGGATGAGAAGGAGGAGGAGGAGGATGAGGAGGAGGAGAAGGAGGAGGAGAAGGAGGAGGAGGAGGAGAAGGAGGAGGAGGAGGAGAAGGAGGAGGAGGAGAAGGAGAAGGAGGAGGAAGAGAAGGAGGAGAAGGAGAAGGAAGAGGAGGAGGAGGAGAAGGAGGAGAAGGAGAAGGAAGAGAAGAAGGAGGATGAAGAGGAGAAGGAGGACGAAGAGGAGAAGGAGGAGGAAGAGGAGAAGGAGGAGGAGAAGGAGGAGAAGGAGAAGGAAGAGAAGAAGGAGGATGAAGAGGAGAAGGAGGACGAAGAGGAGAAGGAGGATGAAGAGGAGAAGGAGGAGGAGGAGAAGGAGGAGGAGGAGGAGAAGGAGGAGGAGAAGGAGGAGGAGAAGGAGGAGGAGGAGAAGGAGAAGGAGGAGGAGAAGGAGGAGAAGGAGAAGGAGGAGAAGAAGGAGGAGGAAGAGGAGAAGGAGGAGGAAGAGGAGAAGGAGGAGGAGGAGAAAGAGGAAAAGAAGAAGGAGGAGGAGGAGAAGGAGGAGAAGAAGGAAGAAGAGGAGGAAGAAGAGGAGAAGGAGGGGGAGGAAGAGGAGAAGAAGGAGAAGAGACAACAGGGTCAGAGTCCCTTTCACGCTAGGATTTCTCTCTTTCATTCTGGAAGTTTTACTTCTAATTTTACAAAGGACTTCATTGAAGCCAAGTGGAAAGTTGAACTTGTGACAAGAGTGTGTATGCTGTGAGAATGAAACTGTACTCTAAGCAAACTTGGTTTGGCAAAGTATGTAAGAGGCCACAGCACAACTTTTTTTGACATTTGAAGTATCTACTTTTTTCTTTGAAAAACATGGGCTCAAAAATTTAAACAAGAGTCCAATACATTTTGAAAACTTCTCTCTTGCAAAGATAAAGTGTCATATAGGAGAACTTTGCTTCTCTTAACACAGCAGAACACAGAACCTCTGTGGCCAGTCTAGAGATTTGAGGAGGTAATATGAAAAGGTGGTTATCTAATTCTAAGTGTTTGATTCTGATCTGCATGAGTTTCCCCTTCTCAGGTCTTTCTCACTGGGGCCCTGATTCATATTGTCATGCTGACTTCATTGGTTCTTGGACTTCATTTTAGTTTGGATCCCATGGAAATTAAAACCATAAAACACAAGAAAATTCAGATGCATGCTACAACACGGATGATCCTTGAGGATCTTATGTTAAATGAAATAAGTCAGTCACAAAAGAACAAATGTTGTATGATCTTCTTCAAATTAAGTACCTAGTTAGTCCAATTTTTAGCAACAAAAGGTAAAGTGGTTGTTGCCAAAGGCTGGAAGAATAGAGAGTTGCTGTTTAATGGGCACAGAGTTTTACTTTGGGAAGATAAAAAGTGCATGGAAAACCCCCTACCTCAGGTTTTTCTTAATGTAATTGAAATATCATGTGATATTTAAAAAAAATATCTAATAAAAAGAAGAGAACAGACATACCCAAGAAATAGTGTTGTAGAAACGGCTTAGTTTGCAAAGTCTGATAAAACTTTCTCTTTGCTTGAATCTTGTACTTCCTAAAATACATTCACCTCTAGGCAAAGAGTATCACCTGTCACCTGACATCTGGGAGTTCCTTCTGAAGCACTTCAGCTTCATATAGTTAAAAGCAGAGACACAGTTTCCCAGTCAGTAGCTCGCAAAGTTATCTGTCACTCAGTTTGAGAAATAAGAGGAGACAATGGGTACCAACAGAGATTGTAGCTTTATGTAGGCCCACCCCAGACAGCAATTAACCTCCACATAGCCACACATACAGCAACAACATAGTCATGTCAAAAACTCCCAACAATAGGTAGCCAAATCATATAACTGTCATTTATGAAGCTCCTATTATGTGCCAAGCAGTATACTAGGTTCTTTACATGCTAAATTTTATTTAAGGCAAAAACTATATGATATTTAAAGTAATATTCTTTAAATACCTACGAATGGATTTCACTTCTTTTTTAGAACTCAAAGTTTAAAAATTTTCTTATTGTGGTAAAATATGCATAAAATAAAATTTACCAGTCTAACAATTTTCACATGTATAGTTCAGTGCCATTGTGTACATTCACATCGTTGTATTATTATAACCATCACCATCACTCACACTCAGAACATTTTTATCTTTCCAAAGTAAAACTTTGCGTGCATTAAACAATAATTCTCCATTCTTCCAGCCTTTGGCAACAACCATTTTACCGTTTGTTTCTAAAATTTTGACTAATTTAGGTACCTAATATAAGGGGGATCATACAATATTTATCTTTTTATGACTGACTTATTTCCTTTGGCATAAGGTACTCAAAGTTTATCCATGTTGTAGCGTGCATGTGAATTTCCTTGCATTTTACGGTTAAATAATATTTCATTGTATGTCTATATTACATTTTGTTTATTTATTCATCTATTCATGGACACTTGTGTTGCTTCCACCTTTTGACTATTGTGAATGATGCTGCTATGAACATGGTTGTGCAGAAGTCAAAGTTTTAATAGTTCAGGAACTATATTTATTTGAATGCTTGTTTATAGGAGACATAAGATCCAGTGTTTCTTAGACCAGTAGAATGATATGATTTACATTAATTGATTGTACATTTCATAATAGCTAGAAGAGAATAATTCAAATGTTCCTATTGCAAAGAAAAATAAATGTTTAAAGTGATGGATATTCTAATTACTCTGAATTGATTAAATGAGTGTATCAAATTATCACATGTATGGCAAAAATATGTACAGCAAAAATATGTACAGCTATTATGTATCAATAAAATTGATTGATTTTTAAAAATCTAGCAATAAACTTCTTTCACAGATTTTTAGTGATTCCTGCATTTCTTTAAATAGTTAAGTGTAAAATTAGTGGTCTCCTTTACAGCTGACACTTAAACCACTTCAATACTTACAAACAGATAATAGCATTCTTAGGGAAAGCAAAAAGGGAATATCTGGAAATACTTAAATTGAACTTGACATATAATTTATTTTTAATCAAAATATGTTAAAATGTTATTAATGTCATGAAAACACATTATTTAAAAAACTGAGACTAAAGAAGATCTTATAATGAAAGCATATCTCTTCTTTCCACATTCAGTCCCTCAACAACAACTATTTTTAAAGGTTTTAGCTATTTTGTTCTGGTAGAGAATGCCATGTCTCTAAATATTGTGTTTGAACCAAGTTTTTAAAAAATTATTCATACATATGGAATTAACCCCTACAGAATTTCTCTACAATGACTGATAATCCAGTCCCCTTATACTCGTCTACCACTTCTGTTCTATAATCATAATTAAGTCATATGGACTTGTTGATATGAAATATTTGTAAATAATTAACTGTATTTACTTAACCTATGAAAATACTGTTTACTGAAGACAGAGTATTATATGATATTAATATTTCTTCTTTTACAGGTTTTGGCTTACTTAGAGTTTTAATTTAATTTTCCAATTATAACTTTATTTTATCCTTCTTTTTTTTAACTTAACTATTATATTTTCCCAAAGACCCGTGATCTAGGACCCTCAACTCAGGTTTTTCTCTGTCTATTTTATTCCCTGGTTGAACTTTTTATTTGCTGGAACATGTGTCTTCCCTCATTATAGGTTTATTCACTTGTTTTGTTGATGCATATCTTCAGAGAACTTCCTAAGGAAGATTGTAAAGGAGAATTTTCTGAGCTTTTACATATCTGAAAGTGGTTTTGTCTTCTACCCTAACACACGATTGGTAGTTTTTCTGGATATAGAATTCTAGGTTAAAAATTATATTACTTCAGAGCTTCCTCTGCCTTTTAAGTGTTGCTGATGACAAAGATGGTCCCAGTCTGATGATTATTCTTCATAGTGATTTGGTTTTTACAGTAGGAAACTTTTAACTAGACTTTCTTAATTTTCTGATGATGTACTCAGCTGTGTGGGGGTGTGTGTGTGTGATTTTACAGAACACTTGCAGAACTGCTTCAGATTGAAAATTCAACCTTCAAATCAGGAAAATTCTCTATTATTTCTTCGAGAATTTCTTGCTTTCTATTTTTCTCTATTTTTTTTTCTGTAACATATTAGTAGTTGGTGTCATTTTCCATGTTTATTTTCATTTTTCTTATATTATTCATCTGTTATACTTATTTCTACTTTCTCAGATATTTGTTTTATTTTATGTTTCAAACTTTGTATTAAATTCACTACTTCACTTACCATATTTAAAATTCCTAAGAACTTATTTTTGTCCCCTAGTTGATCCTTCCTCACAGCATTCCTTTTTTTATTATAAAATATCTTCCTTAATCTCTTTAAGAATACTAGGTTTTTAAAGTTCTCTTCCTTTTGAAATATGTTATAAGCTTTGATTTTAAAACAGTTTTAGGTTTATGGAAAATTGTGAAGATGATACAGGGTATTTTCATATACCTGACCTCCGATTTTCCCCTATTAAAAGAATATTTTACATTGGCATGGTGTATTTAGTCATAATTAATAGGACAATATTGATAACTATGACTAACTAAAGTCCCTAAATCAAAGTACTGGTCATGCATTTTGTAGCATTTATCTCAATTAAGATTTATCTGAGAAATTGCTTTATGAATCTGGGTGCTTCTGTATTGGGTGCATATATATTTAGGATAGTTAGCTCTTCTTGTTGCATTGATCCCTTTACCATTATGTAATGCCCTTCTTTGTCTTTTTTGATCTTTGTTGGTTTAAAATCTGTTTTATCAGAGACTGAGATTGCAACCCCTGCTTTTTTTTTTTGCTTTCCATTTGCTTGGTAAATATTCCTCCATTCCTTTATTTTAAGCCTATGTGTGTCTTTGCACATGAGATGGGTCTCCTGAACGCAGCACACCAATGGGTCTTGATTCTTTATCTAATTTGCCACTCTGTGTCTCTTAATTGGGGCATTTAGCCCATTTAAATTTAAGGTGAATATTGTTATGTATGAATTTGATCCTCTCCTTATGATGCTAGCTGATTATTTTGCCCCTTAGTTGATGCAGTTTCTTCATAGTGTTGAATATGTTTACAATTTGGTATGTTTTTTCAGTGGCTGATACCGGTTTTCCCTTTCCATATTTAGTGCTTCCTTTAGGAGCTCTTGTAAGGCAGGCTTGGTGGTGACGAAATCTCTCAGCATTTGCTTGTCTGTAAAGGATTTTATTTCTCCTTCGCTTATGAAGCTTAGTTTGGCTGGATATGAAATTCTGGGTTGAAAATAATTTTCTTTAAGAATGTTGAGATCTACAAAGAGATGTAGACTTCCACACAGTAATAGTGGGATATTTTAACACCCCACTGTCAACATTAGACAGACCAACAAGACAGAAAATTAACAACGATATTCAGGACTTGAACTCAGCTCTGGACCAAGCAGACCTAATAGATATCTACAGAAGTCTCCACCCCAAATCAACAGAATATACATTCTTCTCAGCGCCACGTTGCAGTTATTCTAAAATTGACCACGTAATTGGAAGCAAAACACTCCTCAGCAAATGCAAAAGAATGAAAATCACAACAAAAAGTCTCTCAGACCACAGTGCAATCAAATTAGAACTCAGGATTAAGAAACTCACTCAACTACATGGAAACTAAACAATCTGCTCCTGAGTGACTACTGGGTAAATAATGAAATTAAGGCAGAAATAAAGAAGTTATTTGAAACCAATTAGAACAAAGACACAATGTACCAGACTCTCTGGGATACAGCTAAAGTGGTGTTAAGATGGAAATTTATAGCACTAAATGCCCACAGGAGAAAGCAGGAAAGATGTAAAATTGACACCCTAATATCACAAAAGAACTAATAAAGCAAGAGCAAACAAATTCAAAAGCTAGCAGAAGACAAGAAATAACTAAGATCAGAGCAGAACTGAAGGAGACAGAGACACAAAAAACCCCTCAAAAAATCAATGAATCCAAGAGTGGGTTTTTTGAAAAGATTAACAAAATAGATAGACTGCTATCCAGACTAATAAAGAAGAAATAGAGAAGAATCAAACAGACACAATAAAAAATGATAAAGGGGATAGCACCACTGAGTCCACAGAAATGCAAACTACCATCAGAGCATACTATAAACACCTCTATGCAAATAAACTAGAAAATCTAGAAGAAATGGATAAATTCCTGGACACATACACCCTCCGAAGACTAAACCAGAAAGAAATCAAATCCCTGAGTAGACCAATAACGAGTTCTGAAATTGAGGCAGTAATTAATAGCCTACCAAACAAAAAAAAGCCCAGGACCAGACAGATTCACAGCTGAATTCTTCCAAAAGTACAAAGAGGAGCTGGTACTATTCCTTGTGAAACTATCCAAACAATAGAAATAGAAGGACTCCTCCCTAACTCATCTTATGAGGCCAGCATAATCCCAATACCAAAACTTGGCAGCAACACAACGACAACAAGAAAAGAAAATTTCAGGCCAACATTCTTGATGAACATTGATGTGAAAATCCTCAATAAAATCCTGGCAAACTGAATCCAGCAGCACATTAAAAAAACTTATCCACCATGATCAAGTCAGCTTCATTCCTGGGATGCAAGGCTGGTTCAACATACACAAATCAATAAACATAATCCATCACATAAACAGAACCAATGACAAAAACCACATGATTATCTCAATAGATGCAGAAAATGCCTTAGATAAAATTCTACACCACTTCATGCTAAAATCTCTCAATAAACTAGGTATTGATGGAACATATCTCAAAATAATAAGAGCTATATATGACAAACCCACAGGTAATATAATTCTTAATGGGCAAAAGCTGGAAGCATTCCCTTTGAAACCACACAAGACAAGGATGCCCTCTCTCACCATTCCTATTCAACGTAGTATTGGAAGTTCTGGCCAGGGCAATCAGGCAAAAGAAAGAAATAAATGGTATTCAAACAGGAAGAGAGGAAGTCAAATTGTCTCTGTTTGCAGATGACATGCTTGTATATTTAGAAAACCCCATCGTCTCAGCCTAAAATCTCCTTAACCTGATAAGCAACTTCAGCAAAGTCTCAGGATACAAAATCAATGTGCAAAACTCACAAGCATTCCTACACACAAATAACAGATAAACAGAGAACCAAATCATGAGTGAAGGCCCATTCACAATTGCTAAAAAGAGAATAAAATATCTAAGTATACAACTTACAAGGGATGTAAAAGACCTCTTCAAAAAGAATTACAAACCACTGCTCAAGGAAATAAGAGAGAAGACAAAAAATTCAAAAACATTCCATGCTCATGGATGGGAAGAATCAATCTCATGAAAATGGCCATACTGCCCAAAGTAATTTATAGATTCAGTACTATCCCCATCAAGCTGCCATTGACTTTCTTCACAGAATTAGAAAAAAAAAAAAAAAAAACTACTTTAAATTTCATACAGAACCAAAAATGCACCGGTATAGCCATGACAATCCTAAGAAAAAAGAACAAAGCTGAAGGCTTCACACTACCTGACTTCAAACTATATTACAAGGCTACCGTAACCAAAACAGCATGGTACTGGTACCAAAACATATATATAGACCAATGGAACAGAACAGAGGCCTCAGAAATAATGCCACACATCCACAACCATCTGATCTTTGACAAACCTGACAAAAACAAGAAAAGGGGGAAGGATTCCCTATTTTATAAATGGTGTTGGGACAACTGGCTAGCCATAGGCAGAAAACTGAAACTGGACCCCTTCCTTACACCTTATACAAAAATTAATTCAAGATGGATTAAAAATTTAAATGCAAGACCTAAAACTATAAAAACCCTTGAAGAAAACCTAGGCAATACCATTCAGGACATAGGCATGGGCAAAAACTTCATGACTAAAACAACAAAAGCAATGGCAACAAAAGCCAAAATTGACAAATGGGATCTAATTAAACTAAAGAGCTTCTGCACAGCAAAAAAACTATCATCAGAGTGAATGGGCAACCTACAGAATGGGAGAAAAATTTTGCAATTTATCTATCTGATAAAGGGCTAATATCCACAATCTACAAAAACTTAAACAAGCTTACAAGAAAAAAACAAACAGCCCATCAAAAAGTGAGTGAAGGATATGAACAGATACATCTCAAAAGAAGACATTTATGCAGCCAACAAACATGAAAAAAAGCTCATTATCACTGGTCATTAGAGAAATGCAAATTAAAACTGCAATGAGATACCAACTCATGCCAGTTAGAATGGTGATTATTAAAAAGTCAGGAAACAACGGATGCTGGGGTGGATGTGGAGAAATAGGAATGCTTTTACAATGTTGGTGGAAGTGTAAATTAGTTCAACCATTGCAGAAGACAGTGTGGCGATTCCTCAAGGACCTAGAACCAGAAATACCATTTGACCCAGCAATTCCATTGCTGGGTATATAACCAAAGAATTATAAATCATTCTACTATAAATACACACGCACCCATATGTTTATTGAAACACTATTCACAATAGCAAAGACTTGGAACCAACAAAAATGCCCATCAATTATAGACTGGATAGAGAAAATGTGGCACATATACACCACGGAATACTATTTAGCCATATAAAGGATGAGTTCATGTCCTTTGCAGGGACATGGACGAAGCTGGAAACCATAAGTCTCAGCAAACTAACACAGGAACAGAATACCAAACACCGCATGTTCTCACTCATAAGTGGGAGTTGAATAACGAGAACACACGGACACAGGGAGGGGAACATCACACACCAGGGCCTGTGAGGGGCTGGGGAGCTAGGGGAGGGCTAGCATTAGGAAAAATACCTAATGTATATGACGGGTTGATGGGTGCAGCAAACCACCATGGCACTTATATACTTGTGTAACAAACCTGCACGTTCTGCACATGTATCCCAGAACTTAAAGTATAATAAAAAAAAACTTGCATGACTTTTTTTTTTGAGACGCAGTCTTGCTCTGTCGCCCAGGCTGGAGTGCAGTGGCGATCTCCGCTCACTGCAAGCTCCGCCTCCCGGGTTCACGCCATTCTCCTGCCTCAGCCTCCCGAGTAGCTGGGACTACAGGCGCCCGTCACCAAGCCCAGCTAATTTTTTGTATTTTTGGTAGAAACGGGGTTTCACCATGTTAGCCAGGATGGTCTCGATCTCCTGACCTCGTGATCCGCCCCCCTCTGCCTCCCTAAGTGCTGGGATTACAGGCGTGAGCCACCGCTCCCGGCAAAACTTGCATAACCTTTATGCAAGTTTTAAAAATACAAAATTTTCTCCCTAAAGTTAAAAAAAAGATTTATCTGATATTTTTCTCATAATTAGGCTAGAATTTTTGGGTTTTGGGAAGAAACACATAGAGATAAGAAGTCATACACTCATTACATCACATCAAAGATATTATGTCAACTTTATCATGTCAATATGATTTATTGCAATTGACGTTAATCTTGAACACCCACCCGGTGCTGTGGCTCATGCTTTCTGGAACTACAAGGTACTTCTGGCTTATGTAGTATGTTTTATGCTATAGTCTTAGAATCAACCATTTTCTCAAGGATCCCTGGTTTCTATTACTAGGGAGTGGTATTAGAAAACAAGTTCTGGATAGTAAATATATTCATTACTACTGAGACACTGTTGCTTTTAGATATATTCAGCTGGCAATGCAAAGAAATATATGTGTGAATACTAACCAAAGTTTATACATATATCTATAAATTATTCTGTATGTAACCACACACTTCAACAATGAGAAACCTAGCTCTCACTATCAGCTATCTTTTTACTTAATTGTTCAATTCTATATATAGTGGTTTTAGATTTGTTATCCTGTACCTCCATGGTAATCAACATTATCAACCAGAAAACAATCTTATGTACTGTTTCTTCTGCCTTTACACTATAAAATTCAATGAGTTAGTTTTTACAAATGCATAGTGTCCTGCATATACCAATACAATATCATATAGAATAGTTTTATTACCCTGAAAGATTCCTTGTGTTTCACCTATTCAAACCTCCCGCAAAAGTCTTAGCAACCACTAATCACATAATTGAAATAATACAGTACGTAGCCTTTTCAGACTGGTTTCTTTCACTTAGCAATATGTATTTAAAATCCATCTATGTCATTTTATGCCTCAATTGTTCATTTATTTTTATTGCTGAATACTAATTCATTTTATGAGTAAACCAGTTTTTTTATCTATTCACCTATTGAGAGACATCATGTTTTGCTTCCATTTTTGCATTTAAGAATAAAGTATTATAAACATCCTTGTTCAGTTTTTTCTGTAGTTTTGGTAAATACCTCACAGCATTATTGCTGGATAGTATGATAAGACTATGTTTAACTTTCTAAGAAACTGCTTGAGTGCCTGTACCATTTTTGATTCCCAACTCCAATGAATGAGAGTTCTTTTTTTTTTTTTGAGATGGAGTCTCTCTCTGTTGCCCAGGCTGGAGTGCAGTGGTGTGATCTTGGCTCACTTCAAGCTCCACCTCCCAGGTTCATGCCATTCTCCTGCCTCAGCCTCCCAAGTAGCTGGGACTACAGGTGCCCACCACCATGCCTGGCTAATTTTTTTTGGTATTTTTTAGTAGAGACAGGGTTTCACCATGTTAGCCAGGATGGTCTCGATCTCCTGACCTCGTGATCCACCTGCCTCGGCCTCCCGAAATGCTGGGATTACAGGCATGAGCCACCATGCCCAGCCACGAGTTCTTATTATTCCATATTCTCATCAGCATTGGGGGTTGTCAATGTTTTGGACTTCTGCCATTTAGCCAGAGGTCCAAAAAATGATAATTCTAATAGATATGTAGCAATATAGCATTATTGTTTTAATTTTTAATTACTTAATGAAAAATTATGTTAAGCATCTTTTCATAAGCTTATTCTCCATTTGCATATTTCCTAGAGTGTCTATTCAGATTTTTAGCCCACTTCTTATTAGATTAATTTTTTACTAATAAGTTTTAAGAGTTCTTGTATATTTTGAATACAAGTCTTTTATAAGATATATAACCTTGATTGCTTTTTAACTCAAATTCAACAATGATACACTGGGCAACTACAATGAAAACTTCAGGGTACAAGTTACTTAGACTACAGAGATGATCTATTGTTCTTTTTCAAAAGGAGCTTATAATAAAATGAGGCATAAGACAAATAAAAGATAAACTAAAAATGGCCCTTTGGTGAAGAATGCACAACCACCAAGTAAATGATGTAACCCACAAATGATACCAAATTTCAGGGGAAAATAAGGCAGCTGGATAATATACCATCATAGAAAGACAGAGAGAGGTACAGATACAGTAGAATAAAAATTAATTATTTTGGAGGTGGTAGTAGAGAAAAAGAGTAATTGTCAAATAATCCTACTTTAGAGCTGAGAATAGAAAGCCTGTTTGTAATGGTAAGAAAAAATTGAGACTTTAGAATTAAAACTTTACTCTGTTTTTCTATGAGAAGGACAAAAAAAATACCAGTTGGAAAGTAAAAGCATAAATTGAGAAAATTACATCAGCAACATGGTGGAGCCCTCATCTCCTCATAGAAACACTAATATAAACAATCATCCACACATGAAAAAATCCTTCACAAGAGCTCTTAATTTCAGGTAAGAGATTATAGCATCTGAGTGTTGGACATAAATGAGAAAGAATGAATTGAAGAAGGTGGAAAGGATAGTTTTATATTGCCTGTGACACTCTCTCCTAAGCCTATGCAGCACAGAGCCAGGAGAAACATCCTCTGTGTGGGGAATGAGAGTGGGCTAAGTATCCTACTTCACCCTGGACGCTAGTACCAGGTCTATCCCAGTGAACCCTGATGCTATCACAACCACCTATGGCCCCAAGCTCCAGACTCCCCTGAAAGACTTAAGCTTCAGACTTGCCCCAGCACCAGGTAAACTCTCATAGCTCAGATTCCAGATTGACCATGTGAATGAATCTAAGATCTTGTTCATTCTCATGGACCCAAACCCTAGCAAGCCAACCAATAGACTACGGCAGAATGCCTGCCTGTGAACTCCACCAACTGGCCTATCTAGAATATCTGGTGGGAGTGATTGATGAAGAGCTGTTTCTTTTCGAGCCAATGTATAAAAGCTGGAAGTTGTATCTACTTCTTCAAATGTGCAAGCACAAACACAAGCCCATAATGATCACAAATAATCAGGGAAACATGACACCAATAGGAATGAGGTAAAGCATAAGTAACTGAAGTTAAAAATCAAGATCTATGAATCGTCTAACAAAGAATTCAAAATAATCATCTTATGCAAGTTCAGTGATCTACAAGAGAACACAGATGTACAATTAAACATAATCAGGAAAACAATATTTGAACAACATTGAAAGCTCAACAAAGAGAAAGAAACACTAAAGCAGAACCAAACAGAAATTCAGGAGCTAAAGAATACAATAACTGAACTGAAAAATATCATACAGAGTTTTAACAGCAGATTTGATAAAGCAGAAGAAAGAATCAATTTGCTGGAAAACAGATCATTTGAAATTACAATCAGAAGAACAATAAATAAATAATAAGAAGAAAGCCTATAGGACTTTTGGCATGACATCAAGTAAACCAAACAATTACAAAATAGACAAAAATAAGTTTTAAAAAATTTAAGAAGACTTAAATAATATTAAGTATCTTTTCTACCACAATGGAATGAAACTAGAAATCAATAACATAAAAAATTCAAAACATGAACAAATATGTAAAAATTAAAGCCCTGGGCAACAAATGGGTGAAAAAAATGAATCAAAAGGGAAATAAAAAATATTTTGAAGTAAATGAAAATGGAAACTTACAATACGCAGCAAAAACAGTTTTAAGAGGGACGTTTAGGCTGAGCATGGTGGCTCACACCTATAATCTCAGCACTTTGGGAGGCCAAGGCAGGTGGATCACCTGAGGTCAGGAGTTCGAGACCAGCACAGCCAACATGTGAAACCTCGTCTCTACTAAAAATACAAAAATTAGCTGGGTGTGGTTGCAGGCGTCTGTAATCCCAGCTACTTTGGAGGCTGAGGCAAGAGAATTGCTTGAACCTGGGAAGCGGAGGTTGTGGTGAGTTGAGATCACATCATCGCACTCCAGCCTGGGCGCCACAGTGAGACACTGTCAAAAAAAAAAAAAAAAAAAGGAAGTTTACAGTACAAACACCTGCATTAAGGAAAAAATAAAAAAATAGGCTGGGCGCAGTGACTCACCCCTATAATCCCAGCACTCTGGGAGGCCGAGGCAGGTGGATCACCTGAGGTCAGGAGTTTGAGACCAGCCTGGTCAACTTGGTGAAAACCCATCTCTACTATAAATAAAAAAATTAGCTGGGCACAGTGGCAGGGGCCTGTAATCCCAGCTACTCAGGAGCCTGAGGCAGGAGGATCACTTGAACCCTGGAGCCAGAGGTTGTAGTGAGCCGAGATCATGCCAATGCACTCCAGCCTGGGCTACAAGAGTGAAACTCCATCTCGAGAAAAAAAAAATGAACAATCTAAATTTATACCTCAAGAAATTATAAAAAGAAAACAAACTAAGCTGAAGAAAAGCAGATAAAATGAATTAAAATTAGAGCAGAAATAAATATATTGGAGACTAGAAAAACAATAGGAAAAATAAATAAAATTAAGAATTGAGTTTTGGAAAGATAAACAAAATTGACGAATTTTTAGCTAGACTAAGAAAAAAAGAGGGAGATTAAATAGAGTAGCCAGTAAACATTAGGTCTTCAATTGGATCACCCAGTAGGACATATTGGGATTCATCAAGGAAGCAATATGACCCATGGAGCTCAGAGAGGAATGAGACAGGACAGCCACCCACCTGGGATTGGCACAAAGTCAAAAGAGGCTCCTAACCATGGGGAAATGGTGAGTGATCAAGAGGCCCCAGGGACTCGTTTTGGCCAGAGATCTTTACAATACTGGGCACAGGAGATCCCCACTGACCCCCTATCCCTGCGGCCTCCAGATATGCAAAGCTGCATGGAGTCTGGGCAGAGCTGCCACAGAGGCCCACGTGAAGCCCCAAGGGCATTAGACCCGTGAGCACCCTGGCACCAGCTGATGTAGCTCCACCAACAAGGTAGGCCAGGATCTCTCACATACCTCAAGGAAGGGCTGCATCCATAGTGCTAAGGAGTGGGCAGACCACAGGCCTTGCCTCCACTATACCTCATGAGGAAAAGCCCACTGGCCTGGGACCCTAGTGCAACCATCCAACTCCTGCCTTAGCATTTGGGCTGGTTGCAGCTCTGCAATTCTCTGGGACAGAGCTTCCAGAGGTAACCCACAGGCCTATAGCTTATGCCATTGTTGCAGCCCCCAACCTTACTGCCTTCAGGCTGGGGAGAGAGTGAGGAGCCCAAGAACAACTGCGGTCTTCCAGCACACTGCGCCTCCCTTATGGAAAAGCAGTCAGACTGTTTTCCATATAGGTTTCTGCCCCTGCTACTCATCACTAGGCAGGGCTTCCTGACCTGGGCCCCCAGCATAGCTGTCCTACCCTTACCTGATTATGTCAGTCAGTGGTGGCTCTGGTTTCTCTGGGGTAAAGTTCTCAGAGACAATTCACAAGCTCTCTGCCATTGCCACTGCAATAGTACCACCTTTGTGGCCCTTAGTCTAAGGAACAAATACCATGATTACTTTGCTGGCACCTCCAGCATGATGCAACACCATACAGAGTGGAGCCCTCTCTTCACTTTGAGCCCCTGATCCTCTCTGCTCTTCACTAGGCAAGGCCACTGGCTTGGGATGGCAGTGCAGCTGCCCTACCCCCTACTGAACATTTCCCTTTGCTGTAGCTTTATGTCTGTTGGGGTGCAGCTTGCAGAAGCAACTGACAACCCCTTTTCCACTGCTGCTACAGCAGTACCCACCCTTGCTGCCACAAGACTGGGGAAGAAACAAAGAGCTTGAGTGCTTCACTTTCACCTCCAACATGCTACAGCCACCCTACAGAGAAAAGGGCAAACTGTCTTCCCTGTAAGAACCCCTGTTTGTAACCAGACAGGGCACCCCCTGGCTTGGGCCCACAGTGCAGCTTCTACACCCCTGGCTGATTGTTTTGATTGGCAGTGGCATTGTGTTTCTCTTGGGTGGATCCCTGAGAGACAAGTGAATGGCTATCTACCAATGCTATTGCCAAGGTCTCTGCTCCTGCCGTCCCCAAGATGAGAATAGAACAAAAAGTTTTAGCTGACCCCAGGGTTGTGGTGTGCAGCCTGGGAATGCCAACCCACGATCTGAGACCAGCACTTGAGTGGAAGAGGAGCTCACACTCTCAGAGCACTGAGAGGGAGCATAGCTGCAAATACAAGAAAATACATAACAGTGACGTGGCTAAGTAAGAGCTTATCCCAGTCATTACACTTAGGCACCATCTACTGGATCACAGGCCAAACTTCAACACCAAAAATACTTTGCTAATATATCCCCATGTTAAAGAAAGGACAACAATTCAGCCACAAATAAAGACCCTACACAAAGCCTCAGCCACCTAAAAAAATCCAAAAATGAAGCCAACTGACTATACTCAAATTATACCATAGTTAAATGAAAATAAGCACATACAGATGAGAAAGAACCAGCTCAAGAACTCTGGCACCTATAAAAGACAGAGTGTCTCCTTACCTTCAGATGACTGCACTAGCTCCCCAGCAACGGTTTTTAACCTGAATGAAATAGCCGAAATGACAGACATAGAATTCAGAATCTGATGGCAACAAAGACCACAGAGATTCAAGAAAAAGTTGAAACCTATTCCAGGAATCTAAGGAATCCAGTAAAATAATTCAAGAGATGAAAGACAAAATAGCCATCTAAAGAAATAGTCAAACTTGTCTAACAGAGGTGAAAAACTTTTTACAAGAATTTCATAACATAATCAGAAGTACTAACAGCAAAATAGACCAAGCTAAGGAAAGAACCTCAGAGCTCAAAGACAAGTTATTTTAATTAATGCAGTAAAACAAAAATAAAGGAAAAATAATTTAAAAATTAAAAAACAATCTCTGAGAAATATGGAATTATGTAAAGGGACCTAACCTATGACTCATTGGTATCCCTGAAAGAGAGGGAGAGAGAACAAGCAACTTGGGAAATATGTTTGAGACTATTATCCATGAACATTTTCCTAACTTCACTAGAAAGTTTGACATTCAAATTCAGAAAATTGGGAGCCCCTGCAAGATGCTATAAAATAGTACCATCCTCAAGATGCATAGTCATTAGATTCCCCAAGATCAATATGAAAGAAAAAATATTAAAGGCAACTAGAGAGAAAGAGGAAGATAATCTACAAAGGGAACCTCATTAGGCCAAGAGTGGAACTTTCAACATAAACCTTACAAGCCAGAAGAGATTGGGAGCATACATTCAGCATCTTCAAAAAAAAAAAAAGAAATTCAACTAAGAATTTCATATCCAGCCAAGCTAAACTTTATAAGTAAAGGTGAAATGAAATTATTTTCAGATAAGCAAATGCTAAGGCAATTCATCACCACAGGATCTACCTTACAAGAGGTCCTTAAGGGAGTACTAAACATGGAAAGGAAAGAATGTTACTGGCCACCAAAAAAACACACTTAAGTACATAGATCATTGACACTGTGAAGCAACTACACAATCAAGTCTACGTAACAATCAGCTAAAAACAAAATTTGCATATGTCACTATTAACCTTAATGTAAACTAGCTAAATGCCCCACTTAAAAGGCATAGAATAGTGAGTTGGGTAAAAAAGCAAGACCTGGCTGGGCGCAGTGGCTCACACCTGTGATCCTAGCACTTTGGGAGGCCAAGGTGGGCAGATCATGAGGTCAAGAGATTAAGACCATCCTGGACAACATGGTGAAACCTTGTATCTACTGAAAATACAAAAATTAGCTGGGTGTGGTGGTGTGCGCCTATAGTCCCAGCTGCTTGGGAGGCTGGGGCAAGAGAATCGCTTGAACCCCAGAGGCAGAGGTTGCAATGAGCTGAGATCGTGCCACTGCACTCCAGCCTGGCAACAGAGCAAGACTGTCTCAGAAAAAAAAAAAACAACAACAAAAAAAAAACAAGACCCAATAGTATGCTGTCTTCAAGGAACCCATCTCATGCGAGGACAGGCTTCAGCTCAAAGTAAAGGGATGGAGAAAGATCTACCAAGCAAAAATAAAATAAAAAAGAGCAGGGGTTGCCATTCTTGTTTCAGACAAAACATACTTTAACCTAACAACTTTGAAAAAGGGCAAAGTAGGGCATTGCATAATGATATTCAATTCAACAAGTAGATTTAACTGTACTAAGTATATGTACACCTAACACTGCAGCACCAAGATTTGTAAAACAAGTTCTTAGAGACTTATGAAGAGACTTGGGTAGCTACACAATAATAGTGGGAGAATTCAACACCCCACTGACAATATTAGATGGATCATTGAGGCAGAAAATTAAAAAAGATATTCAGGACCTGAACTCAATATTGATCAAGTGGACCTAACAGACATCTACAGAACTCTCCACCCCAAAACAACAAAATATACATTCCTATCCTCTTCATATGGCACATACTTTAAAATTGATTGTATGTTTGGCCATAAAGCAATTCCCAACAAATTCAAAAAAACTGAAATCACACCAACCACACTCTCAGTCCACAGCACAGTAAAAATAGAAATCAATACCAAGAAGATCATTTGAAATCATAGAATTAAATGAAAATTAAGCAATCTGTTCCTGAATGATTTTTGGGTAAACAAAGAAATTAAGGTAGAAATCAAGAAATTATTTGAAACAAATGTAAACAAAAATACAACACATCAGAATCTCTGGGACACAGCTAAAGCAGTGATAAGAGGAAAGTTTATAGTGCTAAATGCTTACATCAAAAACATAGAAAGATATCAAATTACCAACTGAATATCATACCTAGAGAAACTAGAAAAACAAGAGTAAATCAACACCAAAGTTAGCAGAAGAAAAGAAATAAACAGAATCAGAGCTGAACTGAATGAAATGGAGATGAGTAGAACTATGCAAAAGATCAACAAAACCAAAAGTGGTTCCACTGAAAGAATAAATGAGATTGATAGACCACTAGCTAGACTAACATGAAAACAAAGAGAGAAGATCTAAATAAACAATCCAAAATGACCAACAGGACATTACCATGGACAAAGTAAAAATACAAAAATCCTCAGAGACTATTATGAACACATTTGTGCACATAAACTAGAAAAGCTAGAAGAAATGGATAAATTTCTGGGAACATACAACCTCCCAAGATTGAACCAGGAAGAAATTGGAACCTTGAAGAGACCAGTATTGCATTCCAAAATTGAATCAATAATTAAAAACCTACCAACCAGAAAAAGCCCTGGACCAGAAGGATTTAGAGCTGAATTCAATCAGATGTATAAAGAAGAGCTGGTACCAATGCTCCTGAAACTATTCCAAAAAATTGAGCAGGAGGGGCTCCTCCCCATCTCATTCTATGAGGACAGCCTCAGTCTGAAATGAAAACCTGATAGAGACAGAAGCAAAAACAAGAAAAAGAAAAAAAAACAAAACACAAGAGAAAAAAAAAAAGAGAACGTTGGGTCAATATCCCTGGGGAACATAGATGAAAAATCTTCACAAAATACTTTCAAATCAAATCCAGAAGTATATAAAAAGCTAATCCATTATAATCAAGTAGTCTGTGTTTTCAGGATGCAAGATTGGTTCTGCATACACAAATCAATAAATGTGATTTATCGCATAAACAGAACTAAAAACAAAAACCACATGATCACTCCAATAGACACAATAAAGACTTTCAACAAAATTCAACATCCCTTTACAATAAAATCATCAACAAATTAGATATTGAAGAAACATACCTCAAAATAATAGGAGCCATCTAGGGTAAACCCACAGCCAACGTCAGACTGAACAGGCAAAAGCTGGAAGCATTCCCCTTGAGAAGTGAAACAAAACAAGAACACCCACACTCACCACTCCTATTCAGTATAATACTGGAAGCCCTAGCCAGAGCAATCAGGCAAGAGAAAAAAAATAAAAGGCATTCAAATAGAGGAAAAAAAACTACTCTAAAATACCTTGGGACCCAATACAGAACCCAAATAGCCAAAGCAATTCTAAGAAAAAAAGAGCAAAGCCAGAAGCATCTACCCAACTTCAAACTATACTGCAAGGCTGGAATAACTACAACAGCATGATTCTAGTAGAAAAACAGACACATACACCAATGGAATAGGTTAGAGAACCCAGAAATAAAGCTACACACCTACAACCATCTGATCTTTGACAAAGCTACCAATAACAATCAATGGGGAAAGAATACCCAATTCAGTAAGTGGTGCTGGGATAACTGGCTTAGTCATATGGATAAGATTGGAATTGTACCCCTTCCTTTTACCATATAAAAGAATCAACTCAAGATGGATTAAAGACTTAAATCTAAAGCTGAAAATTATTTTTAAAAAACCCTAGAAGAAAACCTAAGAAATACTATTCTGGGTATTGGCCATAGCAAAGACTTCATGATGAAAACTCCAAAAGCAATTTCAACAAAAACAAAAAATTGACAAGTGGGACCTACTTAAACTAAGGAGCTTCTGCTCAACAAAAGAAACTATAAACAGAGTAAACAGACAACTCACAGAATGGAAGAAAATATTTGCAACCAATGTATCCAACAAAGGTCTAATATCCAGAATGTATGAGGAACTTAAACAAATCAACAAGCAATAAACAATGCCATTAAGAAAATGGGCGAAGGACATGAACAGACACCTCACAAAAGAAGACATGCATGTGGAAAACAAGCATATTAGAAATGCTCAATATCATTAATCATTAGGGAAATACAAATCAAAACCACAATGAGAGACCATCTCAGACCAGTCAGAGTGGCTAATTTTAAAAATCCAAAAAATAATAGATGCTGATGAAGCTGCAGGGAAAAGGGAACACTCATTCCCTGCTAGGGGTATTTAAATTAGTTCAGCCACTGTGTAAAGCAGTCTGAAGATTTCTCAAAGAACTTAAAATAGACCTACTATTCTACCCAGCAATCCCATTACTGGGCATATGCCAAAGGAATTGCAAAGTATTCTACTATAAAAACTATAAAGACACATGCATGTGTATGTTCATCACAGTACCATTCACAATAATAAAGACATGGAGTCAATCTAAATGTTCAAGAGTGGACTGAGTAAAGAAAATGTGGCACATATACACCATAGAATACTATGTAGCCATAAGAAAGAACAAAATTATGTCTTTTGCAGCCACATAGGTGGAGATGGAGGCCATTATCCTAAGCAAATTAACACAGAAACATAAAACTAAATACTGCATATTCTTCCTTATAAGTGGGAGCTAAACATTGAGTATACATGGACACAAAGAAGGGAACAATAGACATCGGAGCCTTCTTTAAGGTGGAGGGTGGGAAGAAGGTAAGGATTGAAAAACTACCTATTAGGTATTATGCTGAAATCTGGGAGACAAAAATATCTTTACATAAAACCCCCATAACACACAATTTACCCATGTGACAAACCATCTTATGTACCCCTTGAACCTAAAAGTTGGAAAGAAAAATGAAATAAAATAGAGAATCTAGAAAAAAAAAGAGGAGAAAAGAGAGAGGGCTCAAATAAAATTGTAAGTGAAGGAGACAATACACTGATATCACAAAAAAAAAAGAATCACAAAAGACTACTATGAACAATTATACGCAAACAAATTAAATAACCTAGAATAAATAAATAAATTCCTAGAAACATACAACCTACTGAGAGTGAATTATAAAGAAATAGAAAATCTGAAAGGGCAAATAACAAGTAAGGAGAATGAATCACTAAGCAAAAATCTCTCAACAGAGAAAAGCCCAGGACCTCATGACTTCATTGTTGAATTGTACCAACATTTTGAGGAGAATAAAGCCAATTCTTCTCAAAACTTTCCAAAAAACTGAAAGGGAAGAACTAATTGCAAATTTATTTTATAAGGACAGAGTTACCTTGATACTACAGCCAGAAAAGAACAGTATAAGAAAGGAAAATTATAAGCCAGTATCCCTGATAAACATAAGTGCAAAAACCTTAATAAGATACTAGCAAACTGAATTCAACAGCACATTAAAAGAATCATATTCTGTGATCAAGTGGGATTTATCCATAAGATGCAAGGATAGTTCAACATGTGTAAATCAATAAATGTGTTTCCCCATGTTAACAGAATGAAACATAAAAGTCACATGATCATCTTAATAGATGCATAAAATGTGTTTAAGAAAAATTCAACATTTCTTCATGATTAAAAACTCTCAGGTTAAGTACAGAAGAAATATACTACAACATAGAAAATTCTATGTATGGCAAGCTTACAGCTAACATATTCTCAACAGTAAAAAGCTGAAGCTCTAAGATCAGGACTAAGACAACAATGACCATTCTTGCCACTACTATTCAACATAGTAATCAAAATCCTATCCAGAGCAAGCAGATAGGAGGTGGAAATAAAATGCATCCAAATCAGGAAAGATTTTACTTATCTCTGCTTGCAGAAGACAAGATCTTCTATACAGAAAACCCTAAATACTCCACCAAAAATTGTTAGAATTAATAAATGAATTCAATAAAGTTGCAAGATACAAAAATCAATGCGCAGAAGTTAGTTGCATTTCTATACCTTATCAACAAAAAGTGGAAACAAACCCTTTTACAATAGCATCAAAAATTATAGGATACTTGGGAATAAATTTAATCAAAAATGAGTAAGATTTGTACCTGGAAAACTATAACACAGTGATGAAAGAAATTGAAGAAGAATGACTAAATGAAAAGATATCCTCGTAGATTAGAAGAATTAATAAGAAAAGATCCTCATACTCCAGGATGCCAGACTTGCTAGAGAAACTTACATTTTTGTGTGTTCCCTTATTTATATTTCGGTCTATAGTATTCTATTGCTTAAAAACACTGGATTATTTTTTAACAAAATTAACAAAAATTGAACATTTGCACAATTTCAGGGCCAAATTTATTCCTCTGGGAAGACTATCAATATGATACACAGAAGAGCTAGTTCTGCATTTACCATATTCCCAGAAGTACTGAAGACTTTCATTAGAATTTCCCAACTCAAAGTACATTTAATTGAACATCAGATTTAATATATTATATTATCAAATATAATAGATTTTTTATGCCCTAAATAGATTTTTTATGCTTTTGGAAATGTATTGTGAGAATGGAGGTTATAGGGGTGATTTTTGCAACTGAGCTGTGGCTATGGTTACCATAACTGCCAGCCATAACACAAAGGGTCTTGTATCTGCTGTCGAATCATTATAAGGCCCGGAGGAAATTCTCAACCTTGTGAGGGAGTTAGGCAAGGCTTAAGCAGTAATAGAAAGGACAATGGAAAGTACCAAGACAGAATGTTGATACTGCCTCAGATAGAGTGAGAACATAACTCTTTTTTCAATTAGAAACAGGTGCCAAAGTTTCTAAGCTATTAAATCATGACATACAAAGCATAGATTGATGTTCTCTATGGATGCAATAGTAGGTGTCCTGGCCATGCAACTTAAAAATTACTGGAACTTCCACCCCTCTCCCTGATCTTGAATATTTTCTTCTATTCACCTGTTACTGATTCATCGCACCTTCAGTTTGGAAGTTCCTGGAAAGTGGATGACACATTCAGAGGTATATTTTATTAATATAAATTGATTTGCTAGGTAGCCCACAGAATGTACATGAAACATCTTCTTTAAAATGTCTGTTTATGGATTGAAAACCTTTAGCAATCCCCCAGTAATAGGCCACTCAATTGGCGAGGCATACAGTTTTAAAGTCAGCCTCCTAAGAGGACTCCACTCCTACTCTTTTCCACATCAACTGGCCCACTGCTGTTATACTTTCAATTTGGTTAATCCAAATTTTCTGTTTAATATTGCTTATGTCCAGCTTCTATAAAGTTAGATGTTAAGTTGCAGAGGATTGATAACTGCAAATTGTTTTTGTCTATTAGTGATGCAAATTGTTTCTGTCCCATAGATAAGACAACTTCAAATGTTACAATTATTTTCCTGTAGGATACTAATCAATTTTTATCTAGTATTGCAATTTTGTTCCAGTATTCTTTTTGTCCACTGATTATATATGTCTATCTTATGTGGGCATGAAAACACACACACACACACACACACACACACTCTCTCTCTCTCTCTCTCTCTCTCTCTGTCTCTTCCCTGGAGGTAGCTTTTTATCATCCCTCTAGGTTATATATCAAAACCATGAATTTAAATTGTTTTGAAAATTATATTTTGATAATAACAGGAGCCTATAACTTGAGTTACTTATCTTTGCTGGGAATTTAAGATCTCCTTCCTCTTATTATTCTTATGACTTTTTCCTTGCTTCCTCCTCTAGGGCTAAGTATTCTCCCTCTTCCCAGAAATACCTTTTGATCCCATGTTCAAGGCAACTACATTTTATTTAAAATTGAAAATACCGTACAACTCCCAAGAAAAGAGGTATAAAGTGGGTATTGAACAAAAGGTCTTATTCCAATACCAGTGAAATCAGAATTTCTTCCTAGTTAGAAGTATAACTGAATTGATAACCTCGTGTTCACTTAGAATATACTTGACATGGCAGATTACACACACAACTTTTAGTAAAACCAGGTAATAAAAACTTAGTATGGAAAGTAGAATTTATATAGCTATAAAATTATCCTAAATGGATGCAGGAACATAATTTAAAAAAGGTATAGCATATGAGAAGTTACTGTGGCTATTGCCTTTGATGCACTTTGCTTCTGATGGCCATACCTGTGAGGAGGCGTGTTGACCCCACTCTCAGTCCATGCACTTTCTGAAAAGTTGAGTTCACTCTAGGCACGTGACTTGGGTCTAGCCAATCACACTAGCACATTCCTCTGATGACAATGGCTGACTCAGGGACAGATTTGGACTTTCATGGAACAAAAGAAGAGTTTTGTTGGTAAATCACTGGCATGAACTCAAGAGAATATAGGGACTGAGATCACAGCCACTATCCTGCAGGCATATGGAACTTGAGAATGGAGCCAGTGTCAAGAGAGTGAGCCAAAAAAAACAGGGTTTGGTGATTGACAATGATTGGGTCCTGGGTTCAGTTCCACTTGAAACAAATTCTAAAACTGCAATAATCAGTTAAATAGCCATTTAATTTCCTTTCTTACAAAGTTAAGGTTAGATTTTCTGACACTTGAAACAGAAAAATAATGACAGAGCAGAAAGGCTGAAAAGAGTAACTATAAGAATGAGTAAAAGAGTTTCATACGGGGAGAAAAAAGTACACCCAAGTAGAGACGGAATGCCAATGTTTTAGTTCTAAAATTATTTCTAAATTTTTCATAAATTTCTGGGGGAAAAAAGTGTTCTTTCTACTGTGGTCTTCACGAAGGCTTGGATTTCTGAAGCTCTTCTTATGAAATAATGCCATCTAGAGTAATATCAGATTTCCTTAGCCTAGCATTTCACTTAAAATTTGTAAATAGTCATTTAATTGTTTATTTACAAATTATTAAAAATAAATAAGCACGAGAAATCTAATTGTTTCAAATATGAGATTGACAAGTTCACAGATTTTGTATTGGCAAAGCTAGTTACGGTCATGCTACATAATGGGATAGTACAGGAGTACCCTGCTCCAAATATTAATTCTTATAACTGTATTCTTTCTTTCTTCCTTTCCACAAACTATGCTTTGTGTGCTTAAATGAGGGTCAGCCATTTGATCAGGAACTATGGATCAAATGAAGAGCAAGCAGACACAGTCCTTTGTCCTCACGGGGCTTCCAGTCTAATGAGAGTCAGACAATAGCTAATAATCACACACACACATACACACACACACTCAATAGTGCACCTGTAAAAATATTGCAAGATGAGTACATTGTCCTATTAGTCCACACAGAAAGAAAAGTTTATGAGATAATGCTTATTCTTATTAGGCGTAACCTATTCTGACATTTTTTATTCCATTCTATTTCCTTAAAAAATTCTGGTCATAAATTTCTAAATTTATTTCATAATCTATTACCATGGGAGGATTTGCCTTAGTCAGAGAGAAGACTTCTCTAAGGAAGTGATGATTGGGTTGAGGTAAAAGATGAGTAAGGGTTAATTAGGCGAAAGAAGGCAGAAAATGGACAAAGAGACATGAAACTAGAGGATACAGCAAGTGCAAAACCCGGGAACAGGAGGAAGTAGATGTGTCCTTGGGACTGAAGGAAGGCCAGTGTGTGGAGGCAGTGCAGAGAAAAAGGAGGAGCCTCGTGCCTGATGAGCATGGAGAGACAGGATGGCTAAAGCCAGGCAGGGTCTGGATATGTTAAGGAGAGTTGCCTTTGAAAACAATGGGATTACATTGAAGATGATATGAGCCAATTATGCAAAAGATAGGGGTAAGGATAGATGTGGGTAGAACAGGTAGGAAACTGCTGAGTTAATCCAGGAAATGGAAAACCATACCCTAGTTTTGGGTATATGCCAGTGGCTATGGAAAGAAGTGTTTTCTCAACGTTAAAAGTTAATTCCTATTATAACACAAAAGAATGGCTTATAATGTTGATTAGCAAATACATGTCAGTTTCTACACAAGTAATCACCTAGGGAAGCTGATTGAAATTGATTCCCGGGCCCTAATCTCAAAGATTTTGATACAATGGATCTGTGGTGGAGCTCTGGTATATGTATGTATTTTAAAGCTCCATAGGGATTCTGATATGCAAGAGGAATAGGAAATTATTAAGAAGATGATTTTCTTCCTTTTTACTATTCTTATTTCCCAAGTGATATAATCCAATTCTTTTGTGTAAATTCTATCCATGTGATAGTGACTCTCAAATTTATATAATACAAGCCCAAAACTCTTTCTTGAATTACACATGCCTATATCCATCTGTTTACATATTTACTTGGATGATGTAACAAAAATTTTTAACCTTAACATGAACAAAATTAAACTTAAAATACCCAGCCATTTCCCATCTAATCTTCTTTTCCTTGAGTTTTCTATCTCAATGATGGCAAATTCATGCTTCCACTTACTCAGGCTAATCTCAGAACCATCCTTACTACACCATCTATGTCATGCTTTACATCCAGTTCCCCAGTGAGTCCTGTCAGCTATACCTTTCAAAGACACCCTTAACCCTGCAACTTCTCTCCAGTCCCATGGCTTTCATTCTAGACTGAGGCATCATCGTCTTGCACTTGAACTATTGTAACAGCCTTCACACTAAGTTCACTTCATCATTCTTTGCCTCCTTTTATTCTATTTTTGACACAGCATATGAAAAAAGTTTTAAAAAGAAAAGGAGATTATTTTGCTCTTTTGTTAAAAATTCTCCAAATGGCTTTGTAGGTCACCTAAAAGAAACCCAAGTTCTTATAGACAAAACCTTCCAATCTTACAACCCCCGACTACTTCTTGTTAATACTGCTCAGTCACACTCTCCTTCAATATAGCAACAAAACTCTTACCTTGGAATACTGAAGACTTACTTACTTACCTTGGAATATTTAAAGACAATAATTTTTTCCTGGAGTTGCATGATTTTTGCTTCACTTATTTCAGATTTTTTCTCTGATATCATTGTAGGAGTCCTTCAATCACCCTGTATAAAATAAATATGTACACATACACAGGCACACCTATCTTTGTTTTCTTACCTGTCAACTGTAACCATAATAAAATGACTACTACTTAGAGAGAAACTTGGCTTGCCTTATTGCTATATCCTCAGTGCCTTTAGCGTTGCTTGGTATTTAGTAGAAGCTCAATAAATATTTGAGGGATGAATAAATGAATGGCATATAGAGATGGTGAAACAGGGGTGGCAAAGAGAATGAGGTAGGTGGTATGATCCTGGAAAGTGCACAATGCGATCTCTGACATGCCTGCTTCCCATTGGAAAAAGACAAATTCCTCATTCCTCTTCTTGGTAGGCAAAGCTGTACATATGTGAAGTGGACCTTAGGAGAAGCAAGGAAGAATAGTGGGCCATGGTAAACCGTATTGGCACTGCTGTCAGATGGCACAGTTTTGAACTTCACCTCCCTCACTTTCCTGTGTGGCTTCAGCCAAGTCACTCAACCTCTCTCAGCCTTTGTTACCAAAAATGGAAAACAAAATTGTTGAAAAGATTAAATGAAGAGAATTCATTAAAAACCATTTGGTACAAGGTAGTTATCATAAAATATTAGCTGTTATTTATTATTATGTGATAGGGTAGAGCTGGCTAGGGTGAGATTATGAAATAAAGACAAAATAAGAGGTTCAGAAAAGCCAAGACATTGGGCTTACTCTACCACAAATGTATAGATAAGGAAGATCTTTTTTGACTGTTAAAATGCTTATTTACAATAAGAGGTAAGTAGAATACCAACAGTCACAATCTTTCTAGTGTTGACCTAGTTATACCTTTATATTTTGTGAATAGAGGATCAAGTACCAGATAAAAAGAGGAAGACAGTTGAGAAAAACAAAAAGCCTGATTCAGCAGGGGATTTACTGTGTCATGTTACACCACATCCTGTTATCTTTTAAAGCCATCATCCAGTGTTGTGTGTTTCAGCAGCATAAGGATGGTTCAGAACAACAATATTCAACATCAGCAATAATTGCCAGAGGCAATCAATTCCCACTTTAGTCGACATGGCCATTAAATGATGAAGAAAAGCACAAGTGAGAAATCTGTCTCTTTATAATCCAAGCATTTGGAAACACAATAGATGAATTATAGCATTTTGTACA